>NW_021851090.1:652895-665010 GCF_003651465.1 Formica exsecta
ATTTTTTAATATTTTTAATATTAAATTTTTAATGTTGAATGATAACGTTTATTATTAAATATAATTAAATCTAAGTTTAATGCAACGAATGAAAAAATGGACATGATTTTATTACGGTCGTCGAGAAAGCATAGACTGTACCCTTTATCGATTTTCTAGAAAGAGGTCAGTGTACCTTTAAAACTTTATCGGGCACTTATACTGCTGTTTCATCGCGTTTTACCGAGAAAATCATTCAACATAGAATAATCTATATCGACGTTCCTCGTATGTACCAAATAAAAATAGTGTAAAGCACTATGTAAGAGAGAGAAAGAGAGTGTGTGGTTTCTGACAATATATAGAGCTGATCAGTAATTTATTCCACTTTTAGCGAAACCAACATTTTCATTCCAACGTGATTCTACAAATTGTCGAGAATGAATAATTTCTATGTTTTCGAGGCTAATACGGAAAAATCTGCAAAAAGCATCACGGTAAATATTTTTTTTACATAAATATATTATTTAAAAATTTCCGAAAATTAACATGATAAATATTATTATGAAATAAAATATTTATTTTGGGAATAGCTTTACTGCAAATAATTTAATATAATATAATTTACTTTCTATTATTTTTAAAAAAATATTATAATAAAAAGCTAGTAAAATCAATTTATCCATCGCGTCTAATTTTCTTTAAAAGGAAGATTTTTTTCAACTTGTACACACGATCTGTCAGATAAGCCAGATTTGTTTCGAGTAACGGCAATACAGATCTGATGGCGAAACTAGCTGAAACCAGCCCACGCTGGCTGAAATCAATTGGCATTTTTGAATGTACTGCTGAAGAGTTGAGATTAAAGTATCCTCTATCGTATAAAGTCAGTCGGTCGAAACTGAATTACTGCACGCTTGCGCGTATCAATGTAAACGGATTTATCTTAAAGTTAGCTTTACTATTGACGTCATCAGCGAATATTATTCCATTAAGTCGATTTGTTTTAAAAACCGTAAAACAAATGATCTTTTATCTGAATTAATTAAATAAATTATTTAATTTATTTAATTAAATAAATTAAATAATTTAATTAAATAATTCAGATAAAAGATCATTTGTTTTACGGTTTTTAAAACAAATCGACTTAATGGAATAATATTCGCTGATGACGTCAATAGTAAAGCTAACTTTAAGATAAATCCGTTTACATTGATACGCGCAAGCGTGCAGTAATTCAGTTTCGACCGACTGACTTTATACGATAGAGGATACTTTAATCTCAACTCTTCAGCAGTACATTCAAAAATGCCAATTGATTTCAGCCAGCGTGGGCTGGTTTCAGCTAGTTTCGCCATCAGATCTGTATTGCCGTTACTCGAAACAAATCTGGCTTATCTGACAGATCGTGTGTACAAGTTGAAAAAAATCTTCCTTTTAAAGAAAATTAGACGCGATGGATAAATTGATTTTACTAGCTTTTTATTATAATATTTTTTTAAAAATAATAGAAAGTAAATTATATTATATTAAATTATTTGCAGTAAAGCTATTCCCAAAATAAATATTTTATTTCATAATAATATTTAACATGTTAATTTTCGGAAATTTTTAAATAATATATTTATGTAAAAAAAATATTTACCGTGATGCTTTTTGCAGATTTTTCCGTATTAGCCTCGAAAACATAGAAATTATTCATTCTCGACAATTTGTAGAATCACGTTGGAATGAAAATGTTGGTTTCGCTAAAAGTGGAATAAATTACTGATCAGCTCTATATATTGTCAGAAACCACACACTCTCTTTCTCTCTCTTACATAGTGCTTTACACTATTTTTATTTGGTACATACGAGGAACGTCGATATAGATTATTCTATGTTGAATGATTTTCTCGGTAAAACGCGATGAAACAGCAGTATAAGTGCCCGATAAAGTTTTAAAGGTACACTGACCTCTTTCTAGAAAATCGATAAAGGGTACAGTCTATGCTTTCTCGACGACCGTAATAAAATCATGTCCATTTTTTCATTCGTTGCATTAAACTTAGATTTAATTATATTTAATAATAAACGTTATCATTCAACATTAAAAATTTAATATTAAAAATATTAAAAAATAAAATGAAATTGAGAGTGACACAAAAACAAAAATAATTGAGCAATATAATTTTTATATTATAAAAATGTTATAATTTTAAAGAATTATGTATTTCTGAAATTGTTTGTAGTAGATATTGTTAAATATATGTCGTAAAAAATTATTACCACATTTGAAAAATACGTTTTTACGTTACAGAATATATTTTCAGTAGTATATCTCGACGATAGGTCAGACGGTGAGTCATATTTCAGTGCCAAGTGGTATTACGAGGAATTAATCAGACGACGAAGAGTCGTCTAATGTTTAAATAGCAGCGAAACAGACATTGCAGAGGAAAAGAAAGAGAGAGAGAGAAAGGAAGTAATTTCGCTAAAATTGTGAAGTCACGAGCGACTGTTCGTCGACGCGCTGCTAAGTTGATCACTTCGGTTTTTAAATCGCGAACTTCGATTCACCGAACCGTGAAGAACAATTGGCTAGTTGAGATTCTTATTTACTTCAGCTTCAATTGCATTTACGCAATAGACTTTCACGAGCAGTTTCTCCGCACCTGAAATGCAAATTATGCAAATATATATCCGACAATTAGATTCCGTTAAGAAAGAAGTACTTCGGAGTCCTTTTTATTCTTCGGTAATCAAGAGTTTCACGACGCTCCCGCGTCTTGTCCTCAGCAAGCTCTATTTTTTCTTTCCTTTTAAGATGCTTGAAAAAATACTGTCGATAAAATTGCACGATAGAATATTCCAATCAAAGATTTGACTTTAATCAATCAATGAAGCAAAAGAACGCAATTGGCCGGACCACGCTCCAAGATCCACATAATTTTCTTCTAACTCCTTCGTCGAATAAATCAACAAGAAGAATTTTCTCTTTGTCCCGGAAACGATCCGCTGTACGCGGAGCTTAAAAGAATAACGAGGAATAGCAAGAAGAGTGGAATGCGCTAAAAAGAGAATGAGAGCTTTGAAAACTTTTTTCACTTCACCAACGCGACTTTTGTCCGTTTCCGTTCATGTAACGATGCTATGTACGCCGCTTGGATTTCAGATTCTCGGATATCCACGCCTGGATTTTCGTGACCGGAAGCTGTCAGGCTTGTATCAAAGTTTTACATATGTTTTTGACATTCGCCTCGTGTCGGGTGGCAGAACTCGGAAATGGTACGCGCGCGATGTTTGTTAGCGTCGAGTCGCTGTTCTCGAAATCATTTTTCCGTCTTTTCTGATTGACGTTACCGTGTGTGATTTCAGATTATCGCGAGGGTAAAACAAGGCAGGAAGAGAGGAGAAAAGGGGACGAAGAAAAGGAGGAAAAATGGAAAACTTTGGCTGGAGATGCAATTTTTAACGTCTAATGGCTATGTGTGTCCAAACAGCGTAACATAATCCGCGGCTTCGACGTCGGCTGCGAAAAGGAATGACGGCTATATGTCACACTGCTTGCCAATCGTTTTTATCGAAAAATCCTAAAATATCATCGCAAACTACACGCGATAGAAATAAAAGTGATAAACGGTCTGATAGTCCCTTTTGAATAAAATGCAAAACAGCGTGAAACGACTATTCTCTTTTTTGCGTGATAGAAGTAAAGGATTTTTTAGTGCGTGTGTGTACGCGAATCATCCGAGAATGCAAACTGAGGTCGCCGAGTTGAATAATTGGGCCTCGTCGGGTTTTATTAAAACATCGCCGCCAGTGGAATCGCACGAAATGTATCTGTGTAACCATCGGTGATTTATGCGAGTTATTTCGCGCTGGGACTACGCCCGTTACATCAGGTAGATGCGAGAGTAACAGAAAATGAGAGTACGGGGGAACGGGTGCAACTGTGTACATGCGCATACACCGGGTGTTACATAAAAAAAGAATCCTTATCGTTCCTTTATATATAAATTAGTTACGTGTCATATTTTACGATATCGCGTATTAAATGGTTACATACATTGAAGAGAAAATAAAAAGTTACATCTTATATTTAAATATTCATTTTAATATATTAAAATTCTAGTATATTAAGAAGTTTCTAATAACTTTTTTTCTCTACGACACACAATACTATAATTAATTATTAAAGAATAAAAAATAAATACTTTACGTGTATTGTAATAATAAAGACAATCTTATATTATTTTTAAGATTTACTTATATTATTATTATTCTCCCAAAATCGGACAAGATTTTGAGGAAATAGATGTCCCTTTCGCTTTACTACCGCAAAACAAAGATATTTTTATGTGATAAATGCTAAATATGATAAAAGACTTACCGCTGTCCAACGCATTTGATTAACATTATGTGCTCAATAATTTCAATGAAATTTTACATTCCACCCTGTATGTACGATACGAAAGCCTATTTTCCATGTACTATTACTACCGTTGCCGTTGCTTATTAAGAAGTTTCTAATAACTTTTTTTTTTCTACGACACACAATACTATAATTAATTCTTAAAGAATAAAAAATAAATACTTTACGTGTATTGTAATAATAAAGACAATCTTATATTATTTTTAAGATTTACTTATATTATTATTATTCTCCCAAAATCGGACAAGATTTTGAGGAAATAGATGTCCCTTTCGCTTTACTACCGCAAAACAAAGATATTTTTATGTGATAAATGCTAAATATGATAAAAGACTTACCGCTGTCCAACGCATTTGATTAACATTATGTGCTCAATAATTTCAATGAAATTTTACATTCCACCCTGTATGTACGATACGAAAGCCTATTTTCCATGTACTATTACTACCGTTGCCGTTGCTCGTGTTTGCGCCGGGAGGATGTTATGGATGCGGCGAGCGTGAAATCAAATTTCTAACGATCAGAATGATTCCGGCCACGGCACCGTGCGCCGGTTTAGACCGGGGATGGAGCGCACAGATCCGTCCTCACCGAGCTCTCAAAAATCGGACGACAGCCGAACCCACGGCGGACGTGTCCCATCGATCGCGCCCGTTAATCCGACGGCGATCTGCAGGAGAACAAATCGCGCTGGTGGTGGCAACGAGCGCGGATAAGCGAAAAGTTTGCCGTTTCTGGTTTCCGATGTGACCCGATACGCCCTGCGGGCATGTATTTTTGCGTGATCGCGCGTGAACTTCCGGCGACGCACCAAACCCACGTTCTGGGAGATTTCACTACTCTCTAATGAGACGCAAATTCCGCGTAATAAATAATTTTAGCGCAAGGTCGTGCATTGAAAATTCACAATTTCCACCTAATGAATAATTATAACACAAAGTCGAGGGTTTCGAAAATTAACGCGTAATTCTCGCGTAAACTTTGCACATTTTACACACAAGTCATACTAATCATTTTAAGATAATAGTGATTTATAGCGAAATTGTGTATCCATGTACAATTTGCAGATTAAACGCTCGTTCTTGCGAGCGAGCGAGTAAACACCATGGAATTGCGTTATGATATCAATTTAAAAAATTATATCGCTTTTTCCTTAAATAGCTAAAAATGATATAAATAGCTTCCAACAAAAAAATTTCTTTGCTTTTATAAATAAGTAATAAATAATTCCAGCTTTCAAATTATTATGATTCGATCTTTCCATAAAATATACGAATATTAATGAGTTTAAATTCTTGGTAAATTTCATTGTTATTTGTATATTATATATAAAATTAATTATAGATATATATTTATAAAACTCATTGGTTTTGATAATATCTCATCCTTTACAAGAACGGATGTTTTCTTTTATCTTTTTTCTGTAGTCACAAAAGAAACGCTGTCGCACAGTTTCTCGATGCATCGGAAAACCAGAAACAATCCATTAACTAATTTATTTCTGGCGAGACAAATTCTACTTGTTAGTAGCGGAGCGTGTAATCAGCGGTAAAGCTGGAGAAAAGAGAAAGAGATGAGAAGGGGGAGACAGTCCGCTTTCTCTTTTCTGTCCAGTCTCAGTTGCCTCTCTGGCTTCTACTTCTCTTCGCGGCAGTTTCATTTACCCTCGAAACTGGTGAAAGACTACTCCACGCATCCTCGAGTTCGAACGAGCATTGTCGTAATGTGGAAAGTTGGCGAATTGGATCTGAAGTTTTCTGAAAACAAGACCATCTCTGCATCGGCTAGTCCGCGAAGAACGAATAGTGGGACGAGCGTTAAAACCGGCGCTTCGAAACGAGAATCGGAAACAATTATGCGGTCGGAAAAGCTCCCAGAGGCTCGCTAATTGTCGTTCAACTTCATCGTCGGAGACACTGTCGCGATTTAACGATTTTCATTGAGCTTTTAAGTTTGATCATTCTTCAATAGGGATTAGAGATTATTGGATGTTGCAAGTATCTACTAAATGTCCTGGTGCAAAATGTTGTTTCTGTCTCGCAATCTCCTTACAAACTCCTTGCACGAACGGAATCACGAGAAAAAGCTGGAAAAGGGACGGACGTGTTAAGCGACGTTTCGTGATCTCAATGCGAAAGGATTATACGGTGCTTTCCGCATAGTCTGTAAAAATATGCGTTTAACGTCATTGCGGAAAGATCGTTATAATGGAACTGTGTGTTTACGTCATTTACAAATTTAATTGCAAAATGTTTCTTTCTATTTCATCAAATATTACCGGTGAAGAACTTCCGAACGGAACAACGATTAGTTCGGCATCGTCGAGTCGGTCGGGATTAGATAACACGGTTTTTAGGACTGCATTGCGCGCCGTCGGTTACAGTAACGCGATTATTTAACCATAATAACCGGTTGCGGGCTCGCGCATGCTAATGATTTATTTCAGCGGAATTTCATATTGAAAGCCCGCCTAAACCGTGCATAAACTGTGAGCCAATCATGCACGCCACGATCCAGACAGATTCGATCGCGTATAATACGTGGAGATTCGGGCTAATAAATAACGGGACCATTGTCTCATCCGCACCAGTCGATCGTAAAATCACACCGGCGGTAAACGCGGCCGCATTATTTCCAGAAGCGCGCAGATAAACGGCCGGCAATTGATAAAAATCATTCAAAATCGTTTCCCTAGCAGTCTTCTGTATAAAACTAAAATCTAGCTGCATCGTTCGTAAGCAATTCTTAACCCTTTTTTCGCAATATTATCTGATTAAACAATGTCACCAATCCAAGAAAATTAATAAAAAAAAAAAAAAGAAAAAACAAAAGATATTAAAAAATATTAATTAAATATATAATAATAAATATATCTTATTTTAGTATAATTATTTCGAGTTAATATGTTAGACAATTTATCAATAAACAGTTTGATATAATTATTAATATTACTTTCAGCAGTTCGGGAATTAATGACTTATTCAAAATATTAAATCAAGCGTTACATCAATAATAATTATTAATTAAGTTAATCGATAATTTTAAGCGCTGCAAATATTACGTACCGGCTTTGTTTACCTTTGCCTTGAAGCTAAATTAAATTTCGGAATGTTCTTATACGCGATAAGACAGCTTTGAGGCGCACATTAAACGCGCGAACTTATTCGCCGCATTTACCATGCTTGTATCATTTGTGCACGTAACGAACGTCGCTCGTGTTAGATTTATCAACGAGGCGAATGTCTAATTTGATAAGTGTATGTAACACGGGCAAATAATACGAAGTGCGCTCGGCATACATTATTACAGCTTGCGCGGTAAGCAAGCGATGTTAGAAGCGCACCTCGAAAGGGAGCGAAACGTCGAATTTCGGAAGGAATTGTAACGTTTGATATTCTAGTCGCGAACGTGATGTACATACGTAATCGTGTGTTATCTTCGTAGCGCTGTGATACGACTCGTGAGTTATGACAATCTTACGTGCGTGCACGGCATCGTCTTCCCACATGAACGCAACCGATAATATATGTATTAACGTATATATACGTTTGACATCAGGAAATTATTTCCCCCGAGGAAAATACTTTACACCCAAATTATCTTTTATTTGAATTTTTTTAACGATATATAATGTATGTTTTTTACTAAATCGTGAAACAGGGATGACGTTTCGTGTGTTTGAAGCATTCATGAGGCAATAAAGAAAGTGCTTCGTTATTCCCGTTCACCCATCCCTCTTGTAATTTTGCGACGAGCCGTGTCTCCCTAAAACGGTCTTACTTTAGATGAATCGCCTTAATACTTTTTCACGTCGTGAAACTTACTTCGTCTAACGCGCGGTGTCACTTTGCGTTCGAGACGTCAAGAGATATAAATTTCGGGATCCTGGATAGAGGGGGAGAAAGTTCGCTTTTCGAGAGCCGCGCCGAAACCGCTCCTGGCGTGGATTAGGCAATCTTACCGTAAAAGTGGTGTAATTTATGAAGCCACTTAAATCTTAGCCCTCGAGTATAATATCCCCTGCTCTATCCTCCAAACTACCCCTTTCGCGGAACGAGATACACTCTTCCAAAAAAATTTTTTTTTTTTTGAATAGTTTAATAACGTTATATAACCTGACAGCTCGCGAGAAGTGTACTCTTTTTTAAAAGCATATATGGAACAAACTGTACAGAAAATTGGGAACGGAATTTATATCGTACAAAAAAAAATTTTTGTTATTGTAAAATTCTCCATTGGACGCACGGGATATGTATAACTTTAATTGTTATACAGTATTCCAATATATGGCATGTCTTTTTGCGTGAGCTGTCCTAAATACATAGCAAGTAGTTCCCCAAACACTTTTAAATCGTGTGTAAATTGTCGCGTGAGTTCACACATCCATATTCGTTTGAGATGTATGCGTGTATCGTAAATCGAAAAGAGAAAATGCGCATTTTAACGAATCAAAGTTTCGCAACATTTTCCGCGCAAAAGTTTTCAGCGGGGAAAATTAAAGCAGTCGAATATGGTTTTTCGAAAGTCGAAAAGAAAATTTATCATTAGAGAGGGTGTTATGTAACAAATGTTAAAAACTTAAACTAATGTGCAAGGTAAAGAGCTGCAAGGTATCACGTTTTATACCGGTTAGAATTCTCTTATCGCTGCTCGAATATTCCCGCGGCTGTAGCCTTCGTATTATATATATATATATATATATATATATATAATGCTGGATGTACTAAATATAATTACGATAATAGTAATATAAGCTGCAGTTAAAGTATCTTTCATTTTGCGAGAGCGCTAAATCCGCAGCGCTTACAAGATACGCTATAAAAAAAAAATGTATGCAAAAAGAGTCGAATAAAAAAGTTTCTATGTATCTTCAATTCTAAGTTGAAGAGTAATTAAAAAACTACGTTAATAAAAGACCTTTTAATAACAAGTTTTGGAAATTTATCTCTTACGTAGCAGTATCATCTTCCTTCTTTGATATTCCAGGAAGAGATTTCTTTTCAATTTTCTTTTTCTTTTCTTTTCTTCCTAATCTTCCAATCGCTGTCACGCTTTAACAAGCTGCTAACCGAATTGTTAATCTACGTCATTAAATATCGACATAATTTCTCATTTTTGAAAGGTGCGTATGGAGGACGTCTATCGCGAGACACGAAATTAAAACGAAAAGGTATTAATCTGAAAGCGGTGTAAGAGCACAGTCGCGAGAGAAAGAAAGTAAGAAAGGACGAGATGCGGGAATGGGACGAAGAGAAAGAAGTTGGCGAGTGATCGAAGACGCGAATAGGGATCGCGTGAAAGAAGAGCGACCCCGAGCGATTTTCGTACAAATTCCCGAGACGCCGGTAATCATAGCAAAATTAAGGTCATCCATCACTCGGGGGCTCGTTCCATTTCATCATCCTACTTAATAATATTCTGTTAAGGGACGTAATTTTGTCTCGCTCACACCCTCGTCCTTTTAACCGCATACACATGGAGTGGACCGACAAGACGGAAGAGAGTGAAATGTAAAGTTGCGAAGAAGAGGTTGCACGCCGAAAGAGCATGAAGCTCCGCGCTTTCCACAAACTGACAAATGAGATGCACGCTTCCGGGCTGCGTCGCATACACATCCGTCAACAGGCCGGTCGGAATATTCACGGAATATCTCATGGGTAATGCGGGAGGTGCCTCTCCCGCACGATATATCGCGATGAATTAATTACGGACGCATGTGCGTATACGTGCGTGCCGCGTATGCCTCTGCGTTGCTGCGAAGGCAATTTTTCAGCGTTCTGCAGGTTAATGCCTCTCTCCTGCGAGAGACGAGCGCGGATAATAAGTTATTTTGTCCGGTATGATTCGTGCGTTCGTCACATCATATTATTTATGAGATGCTTTTTAATTAACTTCTCATATTTTTCATCGCGATCACAAATTGACGGAATTTTCGACGAAACGTAAATTCTTCATATATATTTGTACAAGAACACACACACACATACAACATATATATATATATATATATATTCATATATAAAGGCTCTCATTATCTAGCTTATTACTTTACGGATAGCCTACAGTTTCGCAATCCCGCGAATTGAATAAATATATCCGCGTCTATCTAAATTAATCCTCCTTCTATCCCATTTGTGATCTCATTCAATCATTCAATTTCGCAAATTAATATTGGAGAATTTCCCTTCATATAGCGCTATTTTTCCTACAGACGCATCATTCATTATTGCGAATTAATTAACTTTATCGGCGAATAGCTAGATACATAGAGATACATTTATATTAATGGAACAAGAGAATTATAAAGACAGCACGGCACATTCAGCGGGCATCATTTTCATTGACGGTGCGCTTCATGGTTAATTTGTGCAATCTCGGAAAGCGGCGAACATGCATGTAGTGCATAGCTTTGCAACTAATTTTCGAGAGCATACTCTGTCGAAAATTTACGAGCGGAAAAGTGGAAATTTTTACAGTCCATTCAATAAAATCCGCAAATTAATTTTACATAATTAATTTAAGTGCGTCTAGAATATTATCTCTATAACATTTCGAATACGATTCGTATGCGCAAATCAATCCTCGAATTCGAGTATTATGTGATATTATATTTGCTCGACTTCACAGAAAATCCAGTGTATGTGTTTTGATTAATTGCTTTTGTTATAATTCTTCAAGTGAGATACATGTATATAGAATAATAAACTATAAATAGTTATTTTGCGCGACTTTATTTATCTGCATTTATTAGACGAAATATAATTTTAACGAATAATAATTTTGAGCACTGTATTTTTTTAACGATTTCTTTTTACCACGAAATAATAGTTTTATTAATAAACCGATATTTCAGAGCAAAATACTGCAATTGCTACAATGCGTGGCCTTGCAGGGAAGAGATGATATTCGGTTGCTGCTTTCGATTTTCGTTTGAGGCTACCGTTTATTATAGCGGTCAACTTAATACGATGTCGGACCCGGAATCGCGCTGTGTGAGTCGTTCGAGAGACGTTCGCGGAATGAAGTGCATGTCCAGCCAAGGACCCGACCCAATTGCGTCGCATCGGGAACGTGTGCGCGTACATCGAGATGATGCTGTGGCTCAGCATTCGGGATTAGGAGCACCTATCTTCCGGTTTTCGACTTGAACATGGGACACTCGAGTGGCCCGCGCTTTGTTCCTTTCCCCGAAATTCACGTTCCATTATCAAGCTCGTACGAGTGTACCCCGAGAAGGACCCCGGAAAGTCCGCCTGTGTGGGACAGCGGTAAGATAGACGATTCGTGTCTGTGAAAGAGAATTTGTCGGAAAGAGAGGATGGGACGATATAAACGGAATGCGATTTATGCGAAGAACAAATACCTGTAAAATGCGGTGTTACTGCCAGTAAGGTATTGAATTTAATGAAAAGTTCCGAGCTGATTGGTACAATTAATTTAAAAATCAAATAAAACAAATAAATTCTTCTTTTTACATTATTAGAAAGGGAATAGTGAGATGTATTAATCTGACAGTAGACATCTGTCATACTAGTTGATATCTGTAATAATATAATTGTCTATAATCAACGATCAACCTTTGGTTCTTTGAGGGATGTGGTGAACGTGACACAGAATAGTGCAAGGCGCCTATTATGGTGTTCTACATAGAGAGAGGCCCGGAAAGTTACATTAATTATAACTTAACGAGCATGAACTACACACGTATTACACGACCGCGTC
>NW_021851090.1:666218-666953 GCF_003651465.1 Formica exsecta
GTCGTGTAACATGTGTCGTTTGTCATATTTCCACCAACTCCGTCCTATGGTCTTGTATGATATTAATTCAGCGTCATGCGTTGCGTAAACTACGAAAACCGGGTATTTCAATCTCATTCGTAAACGTTGAATCCTCTCAAAAGATCGTGCGCAATTTAACAAACATAACTCTGCAGCGGAAAGCTCGTATTTAAATCAGTTATCTACGATTATATGTCTCGTATTTTCTATTTTCAATAGAATCAGCGCGCGAATATATATTTTCCTCGCCACCATCGATCTGCTACGGTTTTATTTTCAACACGAATGAGCTTTAGTCCATCTGATTAAACGATTATTTAAATATTTTTAGTTCACTGTTTTTTTTTTATATTTTCACGCGATATGTCTCTCGTCGATTTTTAGACGAGAGGCGTTGCAAATGATCCGCAAAATGCCCCGTAGATTGATACTGAAATTTTGCAGAATTTTTTGCGATAAAGCCGATCAAATACCAATATTTTTCCGTACATGAGGATTTGCGCGATACGGTTAGTGTGAGCGGCGCTGTTTTTTCCGATCGTTACAGTTTCTCAGAGTGCAGCGACCGGAGAATGGAAGAAATGCGAACGCTCTTGGCCGTGCAGACAAGAGTAACGATATTTCTCACCCTCAGCTTACCGGCTGTTTTCTTGCTAACAAGTGGACTTAAAGTGGGCTTTCACATTTTTTATGCGTGTTTAAAATGCGACGCTC
>NW_021851090.1:666989-700067 GCF_003651465.1 Formica exsecta
TCTTAGCATGTTACGGCATAGATCGTTTACGAGAAAAACATCTTGTTTCAAAGTATAATAAGAGAAATGTAGATTTGCATTTCACACGTGTAAATTATAAGTTTATAATATTTTAACTGCTTACATGTTCCAAATTTTTTAAAGATGCAAAGGAATTTTCCATTTTTTGCAATTGCTTAAAAGTATTTGTCTCGTTAAATTACGTCCAAAAATATATTAATGTTATTACGAATAAAATGTTAAATTACTAATAAAAATTTTATTTTTTAATTTACGAGAGAGCTAAATAATTATTAGATTCAAACTATATCGCAAATTCATAGAAATTATAATTGAGCAACAGATTTATAGAGTTTAACTTACTTTTATTGTTAAATAGGGCTATATTTCGCGGATTGTGGCTGAAAATTTAAGAAAGAAATATAGTTCCTTTCAAGAAAGATAACAAATAGCGAGAGCACACGGGCGCATATTTCTCGTTCATACCATCGTCATAAGCACACATCCGTTCCGCGGCTGTATACTTTGCGTATTTCAGAGAACGGGAACAAAAGCCACTAGAATAAGATGCTCATATGATGCTCGGCGTGTCGTAAAGCCCCACCGACTTCATCGTCGTGGCACACGACAGTACGAAGAGAGGGATTGAGGTGAAGAGCCTTGTCGAAAAATTGTAAGAACTTTTCCAGGGCTTGTCGAAGGCCTTTTCCACCCGCCACAAAGTTTGCTCATGAACATGGTCGGAGGTGGACGAGCTTTCGCGTTCTCGTGGTGGGGTTAGAGAAGTGTCGTGAGGTTTCTGAAAACAGTAATTTTTCTTCCCAAACCCCAATTCTTTCTTGTAGCTCTGCCGGCGTCATTTCTGACTCCTCGCCTCTCTCCAAAAGTCGAGAGGGATTCGAGAACCGAACTATCGGCTCCGTAAGAGCGGAAGTATGACAAATTGAAACGACCATCGACGAGAGCGATTTCCAATCATATCTGTCCCCGCTTGTTTGTTCTTTAGCTACTTGTATGTGTGTGTGAGAAAAGGGGGAACTTAAAATATTTCATTTTGACAAAGATAATCGCGTAAAATTTCGAGAAAAACATTTGTCTCTTTGATATATCTTCGTATATATCATCTTTGCCTCTTTAATATATATCTGTAATTTCTGTAAAAAAACGCAATACTATCCAAGAGTGCTTTCTAAATAATAAAAAGGAGGTCTTAAGTCATCTGCTTAGTGTTTCCACATGTTATTACATATTTAAAATTACTCCGACTCGACTGTAAGACAATGTAAGTTTACGTGTATGAAGGGTTATAACTAGAGACACAGACGCACTATATAAGTGTCGAGGATACTTTTCCATAAAGTTTACGGCCGCGGTAATAAAGGGGCATGGAAGAACGCAAAAGTATATGCCATCAAGCGATACGAGCGAATCGAAAGAAAGGCGTCACCGAAAAGCTACTTACGCAGTGCCGTTATGTCGGCCGATGGACACCAGTCGATATATCTGCAGCTCGACCCGCTGCCCAGTATCCGGCACGAATCTGTATGTACACCTCGAGGGCCCTTGAAGATACGGCGACTTTATTTGCCCGAAGCCACGATCCGATTTGCTGAACAGCTGCCTGCTGTCCAACGTTATATTGCACACTGAAACGGAACAAGACGATCGTGTTGGTGTAAAAATACTGAGAAAAGTTCAACGACAGCGATACGACAGCAAATTCAATCGCTCGTATTCTACGTGAATTGTATCGCAAAATATTCTGCAAATATTTTCCATTCTCTTTTGTTTTTTTTAGGTTCTTAATAATAATGAATATTCTGCTTAATACATACGTAATTGCAATTTAATTGCGTTTCTCTATTCAAGTTCAACACTTTCATTTCGCAATATCGAACTTTCGCGCTATAATCTCCACGCGAAACCACGTGAGAAAAATAGAAAGAAGAGAAAAATGAAGTGCGGCTAATAACGATTTTTCTTGCTCGTATACTTTTATTGGCGCGCTCTATGCAGCCGTGTTATTCGGGCGACGACGAGTCGCGACAACTCGGCGTAATATTATGAGGCAATCTGCCATAGTGTGTAATTTGATTCTTAATTGCTTCCCTCCCAGTGGGATGTTGCGCAGGATGTTTCGTGATTGTGGTACAAATATTGTCTTGTAAGCCGTGATATTATATTTCTTGTGAATTATTTCCTTTTTATATCACAGACTTTATATCATGAGTATATCAATTTTATAATTCTCTTATATAAAGCAAATTTAAAAAACTTCACATTGAAGAAGCATTAAAAAAAAACTTCAATAAGAATTGCAATTTTATAAAAGCTTTTTTTATTTTGTTTATTTGGAGAGAGAATAAAATCCAATTTTTGTTATATAGAATTCAAAAATTATAGTTATGCATATTGTTGCTAAGATACCAGAGATATAAATTTTTATATACTTTTACTACAAATTTTTTCATTTGCATTTTAAATAATCCCATAAACTTGCACGAGAAAGTAATTTATAAACTCTTCTATAGCCGTGTATATAGAGAGAAAAGGTCCATCTATACGGTCTCATATATATTTCCTACGATGCTACAAGAAATCCGAGGAGAGAAGGATTTGATGGATGGAACACGAAGGCAATATCGTTCCCAGTAATTAGCGCAAAGAAAGGTTAGATGAATGGAGCATAAGAACTTCGTCAAGAGTGATTAGTTAGAAGAAAGAAAGCTCGGCATACACAAGAGTAATTTCTCCCCGATACGATTTATTCCCTCGTGCAAAACGAGCAACATTCCATTGATACCATGTCTCCTCTTCCTCTCGGAAATCTCGGTGTGTCTTTTGAGTGGATCGCGATTCATCCTCTTATAAACGCTCGTTCTCCTTCTTTTCTTTATTCGCTCTTTGAATTACACCTCCTCCCCATTTTCTCCGCTTCATCCCGCGAACTGTTTCCAAAGGGACTACGCTCGTCGCGCGCGCACGCTTTAATTTCCACTTGTTCGCGCGACACGGACGGCTGCAAATGAGAAGCGGCGCGAGGCAAGTGACTTAATGGCTCGAATCTTGTTTCTAGCACCGGAACAAACTCAAAGAGATTGCCCATGTCTTTTTGATACGATGTAATTATATTTATCGCAGGACCAAAAGAGCAAATACACGTTAGTTAATCGATTGAGAATAGTTGAGCGAAGAAAGTGGCGAACAAGGGGGAACGAGAATTTCAGAGTTTATACTTCTCTCGTCAAAACATAGTAACTACGTCGTTTGCTTTAATTAATGTATGAATCAAGTATAATAATATATGCACAAGAAAATCTTCATTTAAAATAAAATACGCGATGTATATATATTCAATTAATTATATTATAATTAGAAACTACGAATATATGTATTGTCATAGGTCACTTAGTGATACTTACTATTCGCGCAATGCTGCTCCAGGCCACATTGAGCGCATCTATCCGGCGAAGCTGCACCGCAGCTGCATCCGCCTGACGGTACACAACAAGCGCAATCGTTGCTGGACGAATTGAAGCTACAGGCGCAGCCGGTGGTGCTCTGTGTCCAGAGATCAACTTGACCTGAAACAGAATACAACATTTCATAAAACAATCAGACTCATCAAGACATTCCGATCCATATTCATATCGGACATTTTGCGCTAAATATAAGCGCGCATATCGATTCATAAAGTTATATTAAACATATAAAAGATACTGTCAGATAGCAATATCGTGCGTCAAAAAATTCACCAAAAGAAAAAAAAAAACCCTAACATACGTTTTAAAAAATTATATACAAGTTTTTCATACAAATATATGATATTTAATTTTAAAAAAAGTTTTTAGGATTAAGTTCCAATTTTTACAAAACAGATGTGACGTTAATATATATATGACGTTAAAGCCATTGTGACGCTAAATTTTTCTGATAATTTTTGTGATTCGGGATTTTTATAATACTATCAAAATTTTATTAATTATTAATCTCAATCTTTTGTTCCGTGCGCAGGAATTTTAATTATCGGTGATACGTATAGTAAATTGTCCATTAACATTATTGTGCATACAAATTGAAATATTATGTTTCATAATTTTTAGATTATTAACAACATTATATATATTTATAGTATTCTTATATCCAATTCACATTTTAATTAACATTATAAATATCGTTATATAAAGGTAATATACGATATATTGCGTTAATGATGTGCCTCCGATATTCCTATTGTATCAGAATTATAAACCCGCACGTGGGCTCTTTATTGACCATAGAAATATCGTGCATGCCATGCTGACATTACATATATCGATACGTAAATAGGAGCTTATCCGAATGGCCAAATATATCGCATCGACGAATCGTTTAACCCGCCGACGCGATCACTACGCGATATCCACCGATGTCAAATAAAGTTTGCCTATAATCGACTACGATCCAGCAGCTGCGATATTCTCCGGCTTGCGCCGAAAGCTCGTAACGAGGCATGGCCGCGTGCTTTTCAACAATTGAAGCTACACATTGGAAGACTCTCCATTCTAGCTAAATGGTTCGCGAGCTTTGTCGGACGATTTTGAACGTCCACTCGATCTGCTTTTGGCTTGACATTCCCGGCACGATATTGCGTTTTTCGCCGTTGTGTCCGTGGCTCTTTTACGCTTCTCCTCTTCTATATCCCGTCTATCCCCGGCATAGCCCTTTTTTCCCTGTGTGCGCTCCTACGCAACCGTATGTCATTGTGACGCTAAATTTTTCTGATAATTTTTGTGATTCGGGATTTTTATAATACTATCAAAATTTTATTAATTATTAATCTCAATCTTTTGTTCCGTGCGCAGGAATTTTAATTATCGGTGATACGTATAGTAAATTGTCCATTAACATTATTGTGCATACAAATTGAAATATTATGTTTCATAATTTTTAGATTATTAACAACATTATATATATTTATAGTATTCTTATATCCAATTCACATTTTAATTAACATTATAAATATCGTTATATAAAGGTAATATACGATATATTGCGTTAATGATGTGCCTCCGATATTCCTATTGTATCAGAATTATAAACCCGCACGTGGGCTCTTTATTGACCATAGAAATATCGTGCATGCCATGCTGACATTACATATATCGATACGTAAATAGGAGCTTATCCGAATGGCCAAATATATCGCATCGACGAATCGTTTAACCCGCCGACGCGATCACTACGCGATATCCACCGATGTCAAATAAAGTTTGCCTATAATCGACTACGATCCAGCAGCTGCGATATTCTCCGGCTTGCGCCGAAAGCTCGTAACGAGGCATGGCCGCGTGCTTTTCAACAATTGAAGCTACACATTGGAAGACTCTCCATTCTAGCTAAATGGTTCGCGAGCTTTGTCGGACGATTTTGAACGTCCACTCGATCTGCTTTTGGCTTGACATTCCCGGCACGATATTGCGTTTTTCGCCGTTGTGTCCGTGGCTCTTTTACGCTTCTCCTCTTCTATATCCCGTCTATCCCCGGCATAGCCCTTTTTTCCCTGTGTGCGCTCCTACGCAACCGTATGTTCCGTACCAATAAATAGAAACGCAACGAAAAACGAGAGACAAAGAGAGAGGAGAAGAGGAAGGGAAGCGACATACAACCCCTTCGACAAGCGATTGCTCATTGTTTTTCTCTCTGACCGGATTGCATCCACCGCACCTTCGCGTTTTTATCGCCGCCGCGTTTCTCGTCCAATAATTTTTCAAATGTGCCCGATGAACCGGCAAAAATACGGTTATTAATACAGTGTAAAACCTTTCCACCAACTTCCCATTTCTTCTCTTATCGAACTACGGCGTTTTACAGAGAGGGAGAGAGAGAGAGAGGAAAGAAAACTTCTCGTCCGATTGTGGAAAAACTGAATGAACGTCATGTCGTATTAGCTGATCCTATGGAATTTGCTAAAAATCTTTAACACGTTTCTTCAAGATTGAATAGACGTCATCGAGTGTTGTGTCTAATCAAATTTTGCCTTGCATTTTTAGTAGTGATGCGAAATAAAATAAAATATTAAAGACACATGTCTAAATTCTGTATCAAAGCAAAGTGAAATACCAGTTAGGGCGATAATCCGATTTTCAAGTAGACAAGCGGATATGCGTCATGGACTTCTTATGTCACGACCGAGATTACATATTTCTACTTCTCTCCACGATTTGAGACTACTGCGTAGAAAATTCGGTACTATTCGTTTCTCGGGATTCCATGATTTCACAATCAAATGGCATTCTCCGGCCGTCAAGGAAACGCCCGACGAAGGAGAATCGTTGTCAATAACGACCGTGTCTACGTCATTCTATGGTAGAATCGATCGAGGACGCCAAGAAAAAAAGATCACGACAACTTGCTCTCTAATAGAGATTTCCGGTTGATTTTACGAACGCGGAGATATGCATGCGTGATTGATTGTCTCAGAATCAGAGACAGAGGGAGAACGAGAATTAGGTGGTGCGTGGATGGTGAGAAGGGAGCGCCGCCAAATAACGACCAAGAAGAAGAATGAGGAAGATAGAAGAGAACGATGGCGAGATGGAGAGGCAGAAGAGACGTAGAACGGTGATGAGGAGAGTGCTGGGAAAGAGAGAAAGAGCAGGACGAGGAGAGCGAGATGGGGAAAGAGGAGGAAGAAGACATAAATTCCATGCCAGTGTAAAAAGGGCGTTAAGAGGAGAAGCCCTGGCACCCCCGATATGTCAATATCCCGAGGAAATACGGGGCGGTACTTGGCCGGAGGGATAGTAAAAATAAAGCAAACTTTATTGCCGCTGCTACTGCTGCTGCTGCTTTCGCCTCCCACGACTATAGGTATTCCGTCGTGAGCGTCGGTGCCGCAATGGTGGAAATGTATTTCGGAAAAAAAGTACATCTCTCGCGCGCGATTCTTGTCGGACATGGATAACCAGCCGGCGGCCCTGTCGAGGGTTAGATTTGAGGAGATTTTACGATGCGTAGAATGAGACATAAGAACCGTGGATGTTAGACAAAGGTGGTAAGAAAAAGAGAATCGCAATTGGATTCTTAATCCATCGATCCGGTCTCGATTACGATAGGAGGGGTTTGTTTAAACGGGAATGGGGGAAGAAGAGGGACGAGCGTGATATCGCCGGGATAAAAGGAATCTTGCCAGGACTTGCCAAGACGATTCGAGGGGATAAGAATTGGCGATACTCGGAGAGCCAAGGAAGAGAAGAGAGAAAGAGCAGGACGAGGAGAGCGAGATGGGGAAAGAGGAGGAAGAAGACATAAATTCCATGCCAGTGTAAAAAGGGCGTTAAGAGGAGAAGCCCTGGCACCCCCGATATGTCAATATCCCGAGGAAATACGGGGCGGTACTTGGCCGGAGGGATAGTAAAAATAAAGCAAACTTTATTGCCGCTGCTACTGCTGCTGCTGCTTTCGCCTCCCACGACTATAGGTATTCCGTCGTGAGCGTCGGTGCCGCAATGGTGGAAATGTATTTCGGAAAAAAAGTACATCTCTTGCGCGCGATTCTTGTCGGACATGGATAACCAGCCGGCGGCTCTGTCGAGGGTTAGATTTGAGGAGATTTTACGATGCGTAGAATGAGACATAAGAACCGTGGATGTTAGACAAAGGTGGTAAGAAAAAGAGAATCGCAATTGGATTCTTAATCCATCGATCCGGTCTCGATTACGATAGGAGGGGTTTGTTTAAACGGGAATGGGGGAAGAAGAGGGACGAGCGTGATATCGCCGGGATAAAAGGAATCTTGCCAGGACTTGCCAAGACGATTCGAGGGGATAAGAATTGGCGATACTCGGAGAGCCAAGGAAGAGCGAAGATACCGCAAGATGGAACCGAAAGTGAGCGAGAAAGATCGGAGAAAAGACCGAAACGAATGGAGGATAGTTTGGAGTAAACAAAGACGTACTCCACGCGGACGGCTTTTGTGGTGCTCCGTTTTCCTCTCGCCAGATCCTCTGGGATCCTACTGTTGCCATAGTATTCATTCATGGATGTTGTGCTTTCTGTTTGATTATTCAGGGGCTGACGGCTATTAAATGGCTATTATTACGGATAGCCGATGGATAATTACTTTCATCTCAATATTGTTTCACGAAGTTTTATTTTGTCTAAGTTATCCAAGGTAAAAAACAATCATCTTTTTTAATGTCCTAAGTTATTTGTATGTATAAAAATGTCGCGTTTCATTAAACTATTAATTATAACAATTGTAAATTTTTTTCTACACATGATATAAAAATTATATTCTCATAAATATATAAAATAAAAATGTTTCCCCTCTATTTATAAACTTTAATTTAGCGAGAAAATACAGACGCGAGCAAAACAAGATTTATTCTAAATTAAACTTATATTCGCTTCGGATTATATAGATAATATATAAATCATGTTATGCAGGTGGTGCAATTATCTTGTAGCTGATGCAGTTTCGATTAACAGACTATGTAATCAATAATAAACGATATCATCCGTCCACGATATGCTCATTAGATACAGATTAGCATATCTCATAAACTAGGAATATTATGGAATATGAGTAGTAAAATAAATTGATTGAGATAGACGATATTAATTGCAATATACAGCGGTTATCTTGCATCAGTACAAATATTTACATCCTACTATATTAGTCTTACTTAATATAATTTATCTCTTTACACATTTATCACTAAAACATTTTCGAAAAACACAAATCTGTAGAAAAATAATTACAGATTTAGAGCCTTCTTACCTTCTTTCAATTTACATTTTTTTTTTTTATTAAAAGATTTGAAGAAATGATTTCTGTGGGTAAGAAAAGATCTGATATAATCGAGATCATATGTTAAAAATGTGAGCTATCACGGGTACAGTCGCAGTTAGGTAACCCACGGAAAATCGTGGTTGCAGGTGCAGCGGACGACAGTCGAACAAAGAGATCCACTTAGCGCTCACTTTGCACAGCGTTAAATTCTAATGAAGTCGACGCTGCTCGATTTTAGCGATTCGATCGGGCCTCCATGTAGTCCCGACACGCAAACTAGCGTAATAGTCGTCTACCGTATGCAGGGTCGATCGTCTCGTAAGTATCTAATAATTTTCGTTCAAATGCGCGCATCGCCGGGTCCGAAGGGCTCTTTCGCACAGCTGCTCCACAATAAACGAAGGCCAATGGTGTTACCATAGTAATAGACAGAACGATAATAGTCAACGGGGATCACGAGGTGCGATCTCTCAAAGATCTTTTATTATCATAGTTATACTTGACAGAGAGAATCTGCTCGAATGAATTCGAAGCGTAAATTTAACTTGGTGATATTCACGAAATTATTTCATTGCGTATTTAATCCGTAAATTTACTCCAATCGAGTTCTATTTGCATTACAGAATATTTCAAAATTGTTCGGTGATATCGAATTTATATTTTATCTTTTATCGATTTAAATTTTACCGATAATTTTGAAGGTAAATCCTGCTGTGTGTGTGTGTGTGTGTGTGTATCATTTCATGAAAAATCCAATATTGGCATTGTTTTATCTATCATAAATTTTTTATAACAGTTTTTCGCAATAATGCATTAGAATGTCAACGCGACTGCGAAAAATCTAACACTCACAATGGCCGCGCATTCGTTATTCTGCGATATCGAGCAGATTTCCTCGAGAGCACAGTATAACCGTAATCCTATACCATAGTTTCGAGCTTTAAAGGAATGGGCTATCGTATTTTTCTCTTTGGTCACGTTCACAGCACGGTGCGATTCTACTTCGCTCGACTTAAGACGGGAAAACGAGCTTTGATATTATATCCAGATTTATTGCGTATCCCGATTTACGAGAACTTGATATTTACCATATCTGCTTTACACTTAACTTTTGATCGATCGTTTTAAGACATATCAAAATGATCGTAATTAAAATCGTTCGTAAACTTGATAGAATTTTATATATATTTAATCCTTTGATATCTAATATTTATATTAAGAGCAATATATCTGAATATTTCATGAGCTTATTCTACATTTATTTTGTTAATCATCTCACTTAAATATCACAGGTGTTGCTAAATGATTTAAATTATAACAGAACATATAGAGATATAATCTAGAAAAGCACTAATGATATACTGAATGATATTAAAAATATATGTTCGTATATTACAAATACAAAAGAGATATGAAGGATATTGGATATAAAAGGATTAATATATAACGATAAATCAGAATCGTAAATTATTATCTCGGATCGTGGATTAAAATTTATTGCTGACGTGCCGGGTGTATATCTTTGAGCGTTTTGCAGTTTAGCCGAATCAGATGTTTCTCGCGCTCGATATTGAATCGACAATGGCGAGTGCCATGTAATTTGTTACTTCGCAGTCGATACCGTGTGGTAAGCTGATTTCCAATAATGCGGACTTCCAGTAGTCTCATACGAAACGACTTTGCACTGATCGATTCTCCTATAAGTGGAAAACGCTCGAGCTCCTGGCAAAAGCAGAAGCGTGCCAGCCACGCTGCAACTTCCGCCGTGTGCAACTGGCGTGTGGAAATCCCGTTATGTTTCATTTATTAACCTTAATATCTGGCTGAAACCGGCCGTGCCGGTCGTTGTTGCATAATTCCGAAACTGCCGTATTCTTTTCACCTCCGTACGCGCGCCGCCTGACTTTTTAATAAACGCTACTCCCATCGCATCAAAAATCGTAGTATATGTGTACTATATATGTACACGCACGTACGCACACGTTAATTTGTACTATCTGTAGCGCGATTTAATTCATACACACATACACTTCACATAATATTCAATTAAATAAAGAGTTTGGAATTTTTCGAATTAGCGGTTTTCAAATGTAAAATATCATAAAATAGTAATGCAAGTAATTCAACACAGCTGCTGTTACGCAAATTTCATTTATAAACTCGTATTTGATTACCGCGTCTAATCCGATTTCAGTTACGCGTATTCTCCGATTCAAAATTTTGTTCAAACATATTACAGAGATATGTAACGATTAAATTACTTGTATATAATGTTATTTATTTATTTTATTAATTTCGCTTTATTGTAGCATATTTATCATTGTCCATTTATTGTTTATTCTTTGGCAAATTCAGGGCATTGATGACGATATGACGAATGCTAATTTGAGTTTCGATTTTATAGTTTCCCGGTCAGCGTGCTACTTGGCATTCCACCCGCATCTCCATGCATTTGCACTTTAATTGGCTTCGCACTTGCCATTCTCGCGCTTACATTGCTTTGTCTCCTATAAATATGTATAATGCGTATACAAATAGAGGTGCATACATATGCGTTTGCGTTAACACACGCGTACACGTATGCGTTATATTGGAAACCATTTTTTAGTTTGACAAACGTAATGTTTTTATCAAGCTCGAGTAATATTGACAAAGTTAAATAATAAATTGAATAAAATGATATTGACTATTATTTACAACATATTGTTGATGTTAATCTAAAATAAAGGGGATAGTTTGAAAATAAAGGGGGTTTTCTAAAATAAAGGGGATAGTTTGTACTATATGAATTTCCATATAAAATGTACAATGTGCTAATATGAGAATGTATCATAGTTTAAAAATAATCTAGAAACGAAAGAAACCTTTGAACATATAATGTATATTATTTTTTATTTTATAATTATGCAACTGTTAGAGAAATTGAGAATATATCTATTAACGTCAGTTTATTTTTTGAATAATAACATCAAAGTTTTATTATATATGTATATGGCCTCAGTAATTAATAGATTATGCGAGCAGTCAATATTGCAATATCATTTAAACTTTAAACGCATTATAAGATATCATCCTCTTTTAGAAAAAATCTTTTCTTTATACAATTAATTGAAACATCTGCATTCTTAATTAAGTTTTGCAAATATTTATTTTTTGATTTTCATCATCCGTATATTATATTTTATATATGCTTTCTGTTTTACTTTATATTTCGTAATATTCATTAGACAGAAAAAAATTTCTACGTTACAAAAAATCATATTCTTTCATAATAATTTTATATTATTTACTTATTGTTGCAGTAGGCGTCGTAAGAATTAGAGTCACGTTTTGAATAGTTGTATCAGCTTTCAGCGTTAACGATCCATGAATGCTCATTAATCGGCTGTGGTCAACGAAGGTTACCGAGCAAGAACCAATTGGCACCAAAACCGAGAAACAGCGTCTCCTTCGGTGCGAAGAGTCAATCCGTTCTAATTATTGCGGATGAGATAGGTGAGTTATCATAATCGGCTTTAGTTTAATGCCGAACATCCGTAAAAACGTAAAGCCGATTTCAATTCGAGCGTGCCACTTACAATCCAAAGATCACGCATTCATTTAGAAACATTAGTTACACGTATTTAACATGTAGTAAAATCATCGACAATAATTTATTATTTTTAATTATAGACGCAAAGAGACAGATATTTTTGCGGTAGATTCAGATGACTCGAGAATATGAAGGAAATTAATAATAGTTTTAAAACGTCTTGCATATTTACTGTAGGGTGTTTCATGATGTGAAAGATTCGGCGTATGGCGTATTTGCATGAATCCGATATGCAAAAACGATAGAACTTTGATAGTCTGAGGCTAGGTTAATCCGAGGCTTCTTGCATACCGCAAGCGCGGTTCGTTTAATTCCAAGTTACGCCCCGTGAGAAGTTTTCATTCAACTTTACCATTCGCCAAACAACGAGTTTGTTGACAAATTCATCCGCCTCAGGCTATTTCAATTTATTTATGCTGTCTCCGAGCAGCTCAATTCGCGTGACACAAATAAAAACATGAAACACCATATTTTTACAGTCTAGTTTTCCTTTTAAAGAAAAGAGCAGTAACAGATGTATCTCTCTTGTGAATATTACGTCTGTACACGGGTGACAAAAAATAAAAATACGAAACTACAATGGCATACTTGTGCGAAACATAATAATAAAAAGATCGACTAAGTAGAAATTACATCTACATCGGTGAAAGACGATGCATTTTATTCTCTTGTGTGCAGAGAAAACGATATTTTTCTTTGTACTTTTTTGCACTTTAAAAACTCATCATTTCCGTATCGCTAACTCGCGCATTTCCAACAAGTTTCGAAACACATGAGCGCAGCGGACACGCTCGAGTGGTATGGCTCTAACATAAGTACGGTGATAATCCTACGTCGAGCTTGCAATACCACGTTATAGTTTTCGCCGGGTCGAGTTTTTAGCTACGCGATTGCAAGCGTTTGTGCGGGCGAAAAGAACGAAAAAAAAAATATATATACAGCAAGGTATTGGTGGAATTTCCGCTGCTTAGTCGTGGTATTAAGCATTTTGGGGGAGGATTGTTCGTTTCGCCAGTGTGCTCGGCGCCGGTAGTAAATACGAATGCGGCTTTAGTGCCGGAACGAAGGACCGACCCGTCGATGCAGCCTCGTCCATAAATTCGCCCCTAAACGTTAACCCGGCGGACATCGGCAGTTTCCTATCGTGTGACACGGCTCTTCGTGGCGGACAAGCGCGAGTTAAACGGAAGATCGCGCCAGTTTGTCGTCGTTGGAAACGACGAGCTCAGAGTTGGTGGTTATAGTTATTGCTCGCAGAATATATGTAACTGGCGATTAAGCCGAGATTTATAGTATATTTGTATAAACATTGTAACGCCTGATCATGTGCAATCTTGTTTACGTATCGAAATAAGAATCCGAGGCATTCGTACGTCATAATAATGTCCTAAGAAGGCGCAAAATTTACGAATATAATTTTAAGTATTTATCAAAATCTGGCACACATTTAAATATTAATATCATTCTTATAAGATAATTAAAGAAACATATAGGTATCGATGTCATGTAAAATATGTTTCAATCTAAGAAGTTTTACAGCATCCGTAAATGCTTGTAAACGTATAACTTATAGTAATAGACTGTAAGATATGTGAAAATATTACATTTATAAGAAAAAATAAAAATCTTACTTTTAGTCAAACTATTCCTCTTAATAATAATTGTTCAATACAAAATATAAAAACGTAAAAATGTAATACATTTTATACAGCAATTATTATAAACTACATAGAGATGGTTAAAATAAATTGTATAAAACAGAGATGATATCATGAAATTTCACATAAAACAAATGTGAAATGTGAGTCGCCGTCAGAGAGACTCCTACTTTCCTGTCTATATATCTACGAGAGAAGATTCCCTTTTTATGAACATGAAAAGTTATAGCAATGTATCATCTCAAAAAAAGATCGATATTTTCTTTAACATTCAAAAATCCAAAGGCTATCAATTATCGAGCGTAAGTATCGCCTTAAGAGAAGAAACTAGGAACGGTAGCGTCAGTAACACGACGAATTCCGTCGAGGATACGCGCTCTTTTCCCAATGTAGCAACCGCGACAACCAGAACGACGAACTGTGGGTCTCCGTGCTGCGAAACGCCATTAAACGCGAAATCTTCTCCCACGGGTTGCTCGGGCCAACTCAAGTCGGCGAGAAGTTCTCCCGCTTTGCGGGTCAGCGTTCAACGTCGTTCCGTTGGTGAAATCGCTCGGGAATCGCGGTTATAGCGATTGTTTTTAAACCAGAGCCAACCAGATGCAGAACCGCCCGCAGTGGTTTTACGGGGGTCAGAGAAAAGGGATGTGTGTTACCGTACGTGCGACGAATCCGTGTATGCGTGTGAGTGTGTGAAACGGGGGCGGGGTAGCGCCCGATGTTGGATTCGGAGCTTGAAATATCGCGTTCCTAATGCACCGGGGCAAAAACTCTGGACTATACCCTCAGGGGGATGGAGAATGTACCGGCAGAAGGGCTGCAAACTGGAGGTCGTTCGTGCAACAATGCGCGTCGTATTTCAACCGTCTGCGCGCGAGCCGCATGTCTACGAATATGAATCGCTAAACTGGAATCGTGGAGGTCAGTTATCAGTGTAAAAGCGAACTTTGAATTTCTCAATGCATAATAGAAGCGAGATTCGAATTTTTTGTAAACGTTTGCGATTCTTCAAGAAACTTAAAAAAACAAGTTTGGAACAAAAGATTGATTATTATAGGAAGCATAGATATTAAAGAGTAATTATTAGAGATAAACTATATAAAATTTTATTATATATATTATAAAGTATATACAAGGTGATTCAGAAAACAGTGCAAAAATTTTAAGGGATGGTAGAAAAAAACAACACATATCTATATATATATAGTTTTCTCTATGCGGGCACGAACTTATGCAATCATCCAATATATGGACGTTTTAAAAATAATTGTCGAGAAACTTATCTCCAGTGTAACGACATGACGATTAATTCACTGTGAGAGAATAAAGGTTACAACTAACGAGCGCAAAGATTATTACTAGCGATTTCGTGGTATTTCGATCGTTGATTTTTTATCAATGCGTTCATTAAAAGTGCAAGAGATGAATACTCATTTGTAAACATGCGATCGTTGTGTCAATCAACGAAACCCAACACGCGATATTGCGGGGACAAGATAACGCGGTTGAAATAACATTCGCAAAGCGCAAAGTTGTTTGCGCTACTTTATTCCCAGGTAGCAATTTCCATTACGTCGCATCGCTTTTACAGGCATTTTAACTCACGCTACGCAAATGTTTCCCCATTTTCAGATTCAAGGGCATTATTTGTGCAATGCAAAAGCACGTTTTGCGAAGAATCTCTCAGAAAAGAATTAAAGGAGATGAGTCCCTATGATCTCGGCACTTTTAATCGACGCGACAGCTTTCAATTTCCGCAGTTATGTTTGAGAAGTAACATTAATTGAAGCGCATACACTATTATGCAAAAATAAAAGAAAAGAAAACGATTTTTGTATTATGTACACAAAAGTTTTTGTTAATTGGAGCAGGGAATTTGATTTGAATCAAAATTTTCAGAAATTAATTGCTATGCGCTTTAAGTCTAATGTCAGATGGATAGATCAAGAGAGTTAATCGCGAGTCAGGATTAGTTATGTCCAAATATTTCCAAGAGAACTTCTGATCGCTCCCGGCGGTCGAAACCAACATCGCACGAAGTAAGCGAAGCGTACCCACACAGGGGGATTCGCGGGATTCGCTTCCTACGCTGTCGAGAGTCGAACTCTCTGCTTGGCGTTACTAGATCGATAGTCTCGGATTCCGCTCGTTAGGGAACGGGCGCAGTCCTCACGTCCTCGTGTCACTGGATGCACATGCAGCGACAGGATGTGAATGGGTGGATGAGAGGGTGCAGAGAGCAAGAGAGAGAGAGAGAGAGAGAGAGAGGGAGAGGGAGAAGGAGAGAGTAGTACGATCGAAGTTAGGATGGGCCCTTGGGATCGGAGCCAACTATTACTATTATGTGCGGACCGAACCTGCATTATGCCCGCTGCCTACGGCGCATACCAGATATCCTTGAAACGAACTGTAGACACAGTCGATGTCTCTTGGAACATTCTTCGGTCCTCTGCCGTATTTGCACGGTAAAATCGCGTAAGCACCGTCAGTTTGAGATGCGAGCGGAATTTAAATTTCCAGTTACGACGTTATGACGAAGCGGAATCATTCTGCTCAGCAATATATTTTGCTTTTTCCTTTTTTTTTTTCTTTTTTTTGTTCGAATATAACTACATAACGTGAAGACGTTGCGAAGGGAACGAAGACGCATAATAAACATTCGACGTTATATTACTGCGCTTCAAACGGCGATGATTAGTCTTCGTTTGTGTTCGATGAAATTCTAGATGAAAGGGAAACGTATATAGGAACAGTAGTTACGAGGTACGTATCCGGGTATGTGTGACTTTGATCGATGTGGGACCAACTGAAGTCGATATTGCATGCCCGCAAGGACCACCATTCGTGACGACTCGGCGAAGACGTAAATACATGATACTCGGAGCTTTAATCAGTCCAGCTCTACTGGGGATGCTATCGCGATGTATTAAATTCAAGTCCGTGCTGACAGGTGTAGTTTTAACACTAATCGAATAAGATATAATTTCTGTATATACACATATCGCAGATTCTATAAATTCAATCTTTTTACAAAAAGTTTAAATTTTTTATAAAATGCCAGCTTAAAAAAGAAATCGACGGTTTATAAAGTGTAGTAAATTGTTTGTATAATTCTTTAGATAATAATATTTAAATATTTACTGCGCGTTTGTAAAATATTTTAGAATTTTTGTATTTTTTCCTTAATTTATGAATCTTTTGATCAACTTTTAAGTGAACTTTATCGGCATTTTTGTCATTTAATTACTTTCCCAGACTGCAGAGTCGCGGACTTATGATTTGGGCGTGAACGAAGACGGCGAGCAATAAGTAGAATGCGGTTCGGCTTCCGACCGGAGGGCGACGTCTTCAAAATTCGCGTCAATTGCCAGCCAATATCGCGATGGATTTCGTTTTTCTTCTCCGTCTCTTCCTGTCCCTTAACGTCGCGTCCCTCCGCCTCGCCCGCGTCCCGTCTTCATCGGACCATCGCGCAATGGAACCCTTTCTGTTTCTCTCCGGGAGAGACGGAAGGAATTCGATTTTAATAATTCACCGGTCCCGGTAGCTTCTCCGTCCGATGCGATTCACTCGAATCGATTCGGGCACCACATTGAATCAATGAGAAAGATTCGACAGTATTCTCATAGAAGCAGTTTCGCGGAGTTTCTTCTAGTTGGGAGATATAACACACGCGAGGCTTCTTTAATAATGCAAGTTCCAACGAATGTTTATTCGTGGCTATCCATAGAATAAGACTTTTTTAATGCGATAATCGCCGATTTAAATCGTCATCATGCTTTCGTAGGAACAATATATCTGTCACAAACATCATTTCGCAGATATATTCTTTTTAAACTAGAAAATAGAATTCTTTTGAAGAAATATCATATTTAAGATCCCGAGTATATCTTTGCAGAGTATATATATATATCGTTTTACTTTTTATACTTTATATTGCAGGAAGCTTAATCCCCATCGAATTGAATTGCCGTAAATGTGAGAAGTGCTCGCAACGGAAATGATCGTTACTCATGGTAGTAAACGAACTAATTTCAGGAATGCATTTTCACTTCTTCAAAGGCTCCCTTTCTATAAATAGACTTTGCCGAGTATTAAAATTAATGGTCGCAATTAATTTCTTTCCACTTTTATACCGCTAAAGACACTTTTCATCCTTCACGAAGATTAGCACACGATTTATTTTGTTTCGTAATTTTCTTTTTTGCGGAATGCCTGTTATGTTTTCTGTAGAAATTGCTCGGTAAAATAAATTTTATATCCCGAAAATCGTTCAATTTTATATGTACATTGTTCGTAAGCAACGTGCAGTTCCGGCTACGTGAAGAGTCGAGTATGGCAAATGAAAACGCTTGTGATCAAAATTCTTTTGACAGCTGAAAGAAACTTCAGAGAGGAGGACATTGAAAAATAACATGACAAAGGGCAAGCGACCAACAGATGCAATACGGCAAACGGTAAAAGGCCAGAGGGGAATAAAGAACAAGGTATGGTTACGGAGGCGTAAAACGAAAATGCATGGCGCTTTTGGAAAAACGTGTCGACTCCGTGGAATCGTAAATAAACACGGGGAAACAGGGTGAAGCGCCCAAGGCGTTTCGCGCATCCACAATCGCGCAGTTTCGACTGTCTACATGGTGAGAGAAGCGGCTTCGAGTACAGCTGCGAAACTCCTTAACTACGTGGCTTGGCGCGTACGGGCGTGCCTATCAGAAGTCGGCTACATGCCATCGCTCCTTTCTCGCCGTTCTTTCGGCGTGAATTATTAAAGAGTATACGAGATGGGCTATGTGTGCATAGATGTTACTTTTATGCTTACGGTCCCTTGAGTCCTTTTACCTTAAATGTGTGTCATTTTCGAGGCTGTTAATGGTAAGTAGTTTCTCAGAAAAAAACGGAAAACGCGATTTTTCTTAGGATACTATTATAATCATTGTATACACAATCAGAAAAATCTATAATTGCACCGAAATTATACTATCGACGTCTCGCTTTCTTGATTTTTTGGAGAATATTTAATAAAAATTATTTTTGGAGAAAAAATAAAAAAAGTACTTAGGACATATAAAATATATTTGTTGAATTAAAAATGCTTCCTCGTATCTTTATAATCTTTAATTAAATTTTCTTCCAATATATATTTGACATCATTGATGTCATAAAACTGAATCAGTTGATTGCAAAGATAATGTATACAAGTCATTATAATATTTACGACACAGATTGCAATTGTATGAGAAAGGAACTTTACTTTTTATTCGTGATATTGCACATTTAGAGCCAAATATCTAGGATTTCGCATATCAGAGTGATGTACTTTGCGACATGTGTAAATAATTTTCTGTACCATCGTACAAACGACGAAAACCTGACCTCTATCACTTCTAAACCATACATCCAATCGCACCATTAGTCACTTCGATAGCTCATAAAACTGATAAATCGGCTACACTTACGGTTGTCTAACTTTTAAATGCATGTTAAGAACTATTTTATCCAAGCCTCTAATAAAGACGTTCACATTTAAATGTTTATTTATTTCGATCTCGAATTTTATACTAAGAATAGTAATGTGTAATAATACAAAAATATAAAATTTGCAATATGCGTAAAGATGCAGATTACGAAGATACGCGACGACAATCAGAATTTTACAAGTGAGATATTCCTTCTGCTTTTTACAGCGCTGCGGAATTCTTAATATCGTGCATGTAAATTACGCACAAATTTATACCAGTCGCGGATTGAAGGCCACGGCCGTAACTCACGGCGGAAGCATTTACGTGCGCGAAAAGCGCCGTTTTTCGCCGGGTGAGATTTAATATTCCTGTTTCGTTAAAAAAGAGCACGAGCACGTCTATCTGCAACTTTTACGAGAGTTTGTGCTCGATTCCTCTTACGAGACGGAATTTTATACGGGATGCTTCGAGCTGCGAGCAGCTTGAAGAAATTGCGCGAGAGCGCGAAACCCTGTTTACCCCGAACGCAGTTAAATCTATTAAAGAACCTATCCTACCGAGCGATAGCGAGAAAGCTTTCGTAAGATCTTCCGCAATTAGATCGCGATACGAAGACTTTTCGTACACGTACCATCTTTTGCGCAGCATCTTTATCGCATTTAAAGCTGCCTTTTATCTGAAAACGCTTAACAGTGAAAAATCATCGTGCTGAGTTTCTGCACGACTCGGGATGAATATTATTTTATCGGAAGATTTCTGTTCTCATTTAAATTTTCCCCACGTTCGTTCCTCTTTGTCGACATCCGTTAGAAAGAAAAAACAGAAGACTGAACTCTCACTAACGGGGACGAATGATAAAACCGCGAGATATCTCTTCTGTGTGTAAAGAAGTAATAAAATGAACAGTTTCTCGTCTGGCTGCATTGTTAAAATGAAAGTAGATGAAGGACGTTACCGTGAAAATGTGCGAATTTTTTGCGATACCTCGCGTTCGCAGAATTTTAATTAAGTAACGATGTAAGCGGGATGTGGAACATATATTATTTCACCAATTTACTTTAATATTTAAGGATTCATATGCTGCGTTAAATAAATTTCAACGTTTGTACGCGATATTCGCGTGGTATCACAATCAAATTGGTAACCAATTTATACGAAAATCATGATTTTTTACGAGTTGAAATTATTCTATTTGATCAAAAGTTGAACGTAGTCTGTACTTTCCTATTTTTATTCAGTATATAACATTGATATCGTCGCCAATACTTCCACGCTATTATATCTTGTTCGAATAAGACTTACATGCATTTATGGAATGCGAATTGTACATCATGGAGGATAATTTTAAAAATCGGATACTACGATATCCGATAAATCGCACTTGTGATCTTATTAAACCTCGCGAGAGACGGCGCGTACAACACGACTGTTCCATTTAATTACGCAGGAATACCGGAGGTCGCGTAACATTACTATCGATATTCCCGCATCTTGCCGACCGTCTCCCGGAATTCCTCAGACGCGGAAGCAATGGCAGCCTGGATCTTCAGGGAGGATGTTAACCTCTGAAATGATACGTGGCAGGCGGCGCGTGCTGATGCGCTCCTTAATAATCCTACTATCACTCCTTATTATCTCAGCCACGGTAACAGAAACAGAACCTATTACGTCTTCGCGCAGAGAGCCGGGCCAACAGGCTTATATCTATTCCCTACCCTCTTTAAACTCCCATCTCCTCCCTCCCTCCCCCTTGCGCGACATCGCAGTATCACGTTTGCTCAGCAACGTGCGTGGGAGAAACGACGGGAGTCGGTTTACGCATAAACGATGCAAGGAGATGCCAACGAAAACGATGCCTCTTAAGCAGGCGAGACTGCATTTTGCTCGCGATTGCTCCGATAAAAGTTCCCCGAAAGCTCATACTCGGTCTTAATAACCTCGATTTTCATACTTGCCGCGTTCAATTACGCGGCCGTGCCTCGGAAAAGTGAATCGGCCTTTGCAAAGTATAGTAGAAGGCATTGACTTCACCGCCCGATATGTCGCCGTTACCGTTCTTCGCTGATGTTGCAATACCACTATTGCCTTAATCTCATTGCCTTTATCTTTGTTCTCTTATCCCTTCGTTTCAAATAGTCACATAGATAAGACAATTACTTAGGAAATATAGCTAATTACGATAGCGCATATTAATTAACCTTCGACAATAATTATCTAAAAAATAATAACAGAGCAATACGTCAACCAACGAATAAATTATATTTGCTAGATACATAAATAAAATTTATTTATATGTAATTTTGTAATTAATACTGATTCATTAGCAATTTCACATGTAATAGTACCGTTATAATAGTACCGTCGAGTTTACCTTGCCGTCAGCTAATTTGCTTATTTAGTGAAATGTATGAGAAAAAACGTACTTATTTATAATACATGTTAACTAATGAAAATTCAATAAACTATTATCCGTTACTTCCAGTCCATTAGAGAGGAATTTGTATTCATGACGCGCCTTCGCTCTTAACCGCATCTATGTATAAGTATGCACTTGCCGCAAAACTGGATCAAAATTCAAACATGAGTCAAATGCAAAAAGAGAAAAAAAAATAGAGAAAGAATGCAATTTATGTTAACTATCGACATAGAGATAATGGCAAATTCCTACATACACGAGCAAGAACGATCTCAATTCGGGGTGTAAATACTTGGATTCAGTTGGCGTTTGCACGAAATTCTAATTTAATCAATCCCAAACTTCACTATGAGATCGGTAATTTAAAACAAGTTCTATTGATCAAGTTATATTGATCTTTAGTTGCTATAGATCGTATGGCGATTGCTATCGGTATTGTTGTAACCCCGCATGTGCATTGTGCGAGAGTATCGGGTTGTTTAAGTATGCGTTACACGACGAAAGGGAAGCTGTCTTAATTGTTGCGCGATTCCGGCGGGAGAGATCGTTATCGCCATTGTGCATATGCATCTTGATGGATTCGTGTCTTGTCGTCTTGTCGTACGGACAAACCGGTAGCGAGAGAACAATCCTCTCGCAGGGTATATTGTACGTCACGGATTAGAGTGCGTCAAGATCCGAAAATTAACAGCGCGGGTCTAATGAGTTTCGGGATGCTGAGCTATATATGGCGTACCGAATGTCCACGCGGAGATAAGATTAATCGTTCCGTCATCTTGTAAGACAAATTGACGCGTCATCAAATTGTCAAAGATCTTCCGTTTCAATATTTCTCATAATAATTGGTTCAAGATGTAAGGTTTATACGAAGAAAACTTTTATAATCATTAAACATTACATTAAGAGAAAGAGAGAAAGAATATTTTCATATTTCTGTGAAAACGAAGTTCTATTTAGCCCTGTAGTTACATCAAGCTTAAGAAAGCAACGATCATGGGTAACAACGTAAAAAATTAAAGCGTTGGTGCTTGATAAGAAAAGATCTCGCACCCTTATAAATTAGCCGAGGAAAGGCTGATTTTAGCAGACCGCAAACGCGTACATTTCGCCGGAGGGTCGTACGGTAGACTCTTTTTTCCTGCGTTCTCGACGACTCAGTTTATGGTTCTCTCAGGAAGGTCCAACCATCCTTAACGCTTCTAATTAATTGAGCCCATGGGCGAACAGAGGTTCGTAGGAAGGAACGATCTTCCATCAACCACATGATGAGGAAAAGCTCAATATTCTCTCCTCCTTCCTTTCGAGGTCATGTAATCCGCTTCCAGTACACCATTGCCGTCTTGAAATTCAATTGCTCGCGTTCACTAATAATATTTCTATATCAATTATATTAGAAAAAAGAGAGAGAATACACAATTAATTATTTATTTTATAAATTGAACGATATATCCTTTCTATCGTTTATTTAAAATAAGTAAGAGTCTTCCTTTCTATTTTTATTTTATTATATAATCCTTTAAAAAATTTTTAAATTATATAATAAAAACAAATGTGTGTTTAAATATATCGATATAATATAAAGAAGAAATTTCTAAACAATCTGGGAGAGACGTGATCTAAAAGATTGAAGTGTTCAAATAAAATCTAATCCGTAGACATTAAGTTTCAAATTTCAATTTTATTTACTTGCATTGATTATTTATAATCAACGCAAATTCTAAATTTTTAACATTATAAAAATATTTTCTCTTTCAAATGCCTGATTTAAAACCACTGTTTTTATTCAGCCAAAGTAGAGGGATTGCAATAAAAGAAAAAGTCTCGATAGGCTAAGACTAGAGTAAGGGAACTCATCCCTCCCATTTGACGGTGGGGGTTAAAGTAGAATTTAGCGGGATGGAAGTTTTAATCTTCCCCAGAGATGATCGCCGAACCGCTCAAACGCGCCGAGCTAACTTCTTTCTTTAGACTCTTTCTATCTTTATCTCGCTGCTTAAGATGGAGGAATGAGTCATTTTCTAGGTCAGCCTGTGCTTCGGGCTTGTATTCGGCCTCGCTTCTCTCGTAATCTGTTTCTTTATCCGTTCTTAGACCCCACCGATATTAAAGCCTTGATAGACTGCGCACTATGTTGTCCTGGTCGTCTACAAAACGAGATTAATAGACCTCCTTGATGGCCTCTTAGATTTTACGTATGAGAAAAAACCACAAAGAGAGGTTTTACCTGATTATTAATCGTGAATTGATCATTGGTATTCTTAAATTAGCTCATATACATTTGCTTAAAAACTTAATTTAACATGTCGAGAATGAATATTTTTAATTGTGATAATTAATGATATCATCGCTACAAGTAATTGAGTTATAATTACCAATATTATCATATAAAATGCATAAAGCAAAATATTGCTAAAGTTTAATATTAATATAACGAAAAATGCATCAATATATATGCATGTATTTAGTTTGCATATTGCAAGAAAGATGCATAAATAATAATTTGACTTTATATTTGATAACAAAAGCGCATAACTGAGGAATATATGATGAATGCCTGCGTTTTAAATTAAAATAGATATTTTAAGAGAAATACGCAATATATATGCTCCTTCTTTTTGTATAGTCGGTAATTTATTAGGCGCTAAATGTGTGGAAATGAACATCTGGGAATAATACGGCTGATAAATGCGTCGGTTTAATTCGATTCGACACAGTTATTAATCGCGTCAACATCGTCAAATTAGATTAAAATGTAACAAATTTATCGAGGGCGAAAGTTCACGTAGTTTAAAATAGAAAGCAGGCTTCGTGTGGCAGAAACGTGAGCAGCATTCTATTCTCGCTCAGACTTTATATACCCGTATTGGTTAAAATATAATTATTGAGAAACTCATTTCCCCAAAGATACATTTATCTTTTCCATATTTGTGATGACAGTGAAACGTATGTGAGAACAGATTTAAAGAAGAAAAATTATATTATTTTATTTTATGAGAAAAGATAATATCAAAAAGTGCAATTTTTAAAAATAATATTATATATATAATTAGAAAATAAATTTTATATATTACAAAATAGATATTTTATCATATCTGTTTTAATCGAATTATTTTCTATAAAAGATGTCTTAAAATACACTTTTATATCTAATATCGATAATTATATTTCACTGAATTTTCTCTCTCTTTTGAGCATATTTAGTAGTAATAAATAAGATTGAAATCACACATTCCTTTAAGAGGACAAAATTTGAAAAATACTCAGTTAGATTAAACGGTAAATTTATACGGCAATTATGGCATCATTATTGTGTTACCCACACACGAAAGAAGCCTGAGAAAATCTAAACCCAACACACGATTCGATTAACAAGATTCGCGAAGTTTCTTGTTTAAAAAATCTGTGGCGCAAAGAGCTTCTCGAAGTCTCTCTGTGGCACAAAACCGCTATCAAAGTTGCAGGATCATTCGAGAGTACCGTATTACTTCCTGTATTCTTGATGAGAGGGAGGATTAAGGCTGAGTATACTCTTTTGTGAGAGGATAAAGAGGTGAGACGAGAGCGCGGAAGCCAACTCAAACGACCCCACGACATGTATAAACTTTTTCCGCGAAGAGACGAATGCGATTTCCACGCTTCCGGTATTTCCCATTTCCACCGACATATCCGGCGACTTCATCGCATCTCTCCCGTCTCTTCGTCGTCGAAACAGATATAAATGCCGATCTCCTAACGGAAACAGAGACAATTTTGGATACATTACCTACTCTCTTACAACAACATATTCCTTGTCCGAAGAGTTATTATTCTTTTGAAATAATAACAGGAGTCGTATGTCTCTAGCAAGATGGAATGAGAAAATAAAAGTAATGTAGACGGTCACAAATTCTATTCTTATTTTACTTTTCAATTTCCGGGCGTGTGACTTCAATTTTTGCGAAAGATTATTCAAAGTCTGTGTTAAAGATTTCCAATCCTGGCGATAAGCTTCTATCTTATAAAGATCATCGGGATTCGTTAAATCAATTTTTTGACGATTGCGTAAATCCGCGCTTAGAGTAATCAGTATGCACCGGCGATCTTAGAGCGAAATCACGAGGCGGCCGGCATAAATTAGTCCCGCCAAATCTCGGCGTTTCCGGACGCCCGATAATTGGCTTAGCTCGGGACTGCTCGGGCTAGACAATAGGGAGATTCTCTTCGTCGTGGAAGTTCTACGTTCTCGCAACCTCATTCGCATTCATTGGTTTCCAATTAATTCCTACAAAGCGGCAAAGTTATTAAGCCGCTAATTGCAAGCCTGCGCCAGCGGCTGGCGGCGAATGGCGTTTGCGTGTAAGTGTATATATATGTTTGTGTCACCAGGAGATCCGGCATCTTCGTGTGCAATTGAAAAAGTAGATATTCTCGTTATTAATAAAGACGCGGGCGCGTTGTTGCAGCTGCGCCGTGAATTATTGGATCGTATCTGATGAAAACTTTCCGGCTTAACTTGATTCTAAGCTGTGTGCAACGATCGATGAAGAAGGGCAGGAAGGTATAAGATGCATCCATTACATCTTGTCTTATTCGAATGTTTTCTATCTTAATTAAGAGTTCATGATATTCTACATATTTATACATAAAAAATGGTTAGCTTTTACGTAAAGAAAAATAAAAGATAATACGCTTCGTACTTTATCAATATGATTCTAAGTTATTTGTTTAATATCGTATCCCTTGAATGCTTTCAATATGTGTGATACATAACACCTTGTCACACTAGATTATCCTATTTGTTTATGTCTCTATGCGCAAACAAGATAGAGAACTTCCGGCCACATTTCCACTTCCGTCGCTGCCGCTTCGTATTCCGTTTCACCTCGTCCCGAAGGATTAACGGACATTATACGCTGATCCCCCGAGTTGATCGAATATCTCCGCTCATCGCGAAGGTGTTCGTATGCCGAGGATGATGTTTCCATATTGACCAGTTGAGATTGCTTGCTGTCTGTTTGGTCAGATGTTACATGTATAATGGCCATTTTGGCTTTGAACCGGTCCGCAAAGATACGAGGTATACACACAAAGGTCACGGATATTGATTTCAAATGCAGGTGCAGCAGATTCATATGCGGAACGCGTAGCATATTAGAGGAGATTCTTTTGACGTTATAATACCAATATGACGTTTTATAATGCGCGTTCACATGTTTCGTAGTGTGCGACTCTCTTTCGCCAAAAGTTGAAATCGCGAAGCGAGCCAGAAAAGAGGCGGCGTGGCCTGATACTCGAAGGAGCTTATATAAAGCCAGTAAAGCGTAGGCGGTCGGCTTTCAGGAGTCGAGTCGCGCTCCCTTGAGATTAGCGCACATTCGGATACGCGTTTGCACGCGTGCGCGCACGCGTGTGTACACGTATGGGCAAGCGGGAGCAAAAATTTGTTTTGCTCCTCGAGGGTTCCAAGAGCTCGAGCAAAACATACAAAACTCAGTCCGGTATTTTTCGTCGCCAGACGCGCTCTACAAGGGGAGACGAATGAGATATACGAGGGAGAGGACTCTCCCCTCGTGGCAAAATTCCATTTCGGAAAGTCTGCCAAGACGCTCCGGTAGGTACCGATGACACGTTCCGCCGCAAGACTCTCGACAAGAGCCGAGTCGACTACAATTCACGGCAATCGTGGAAAACGGCATTCAAAATCGTCTTATTTCGCGAGGCACTGCGCGTATATCGATCCGGCACAATGATGGTAAAGCCCACATCTCACCAAATCCGGCGCGACGCGTTGAACAAGATGCACGGCAATCAAAGCGAATTGCGTGCAAACAAATGCAGGACATTACGTAGCTTATCCTGAAACACTTTGAATACAATTTTATACGTCAACTTGATGCATTTCGTGGCGGGTTCGGTGAAATTCAGACTTTAGTTGCAATTTATTCATGAATTCCGATGAAATAACGGAAATCGGAAATATTATTTTATTTCGTGTTTATTTATCACAAAATTCGCTGTTATTGCTGGAATATGCCGGCATAAAGTACACATAATTGTTTCATAAATATCACATCAATGAGAAACGGGAAGCAAAATACATTGTAGATGAAAAATATAGCAATGTTCATTTAAGCAACATATATATTTTCTTATTCTTTAGGAAGTATTTTTTAATGAACTCGTTATCTCTCTCTTTCTTTCTTTGTATATTACGAATATGATAACAAAATATCGACAAACTCGTGGGTTTATAATAACTGGTATAATGCAATAATTTAATTAAATTAATTAAATGTTCCCAGTTATATATACTATTTATTTATGAAAAAAACATACAGTGGACAACCTCTACAAAAATAACATGTGATAGATTAAAATATCTCTTAGTCGGATGAATATTGCAATTTGGTTGATAAAATTACAAATATTTCTGGCATTGGAATATCGGACTTCCCATTTGATGATGCTTCATTCATTACATACATAACGAACGTATTGATATTTAAAATATGACATTTTTTCACCAGGTATAAATTAATCCTTTTTCTTCCATCAAATAATTTAATTACTAATATCCAATTAAAAATATGACAATATTTCACAAATCGATAATATTCGAAATAATATTGTTAATCATAAGCTTTAATTTGGAGAATGCGCGGCATATTCAATATTTAACAATGCTAAACGGTCAATATATCTGTTTCTGCTTTCGTCTATATATATATATATATTTTGATTTAAAAAAAATATCCCTGAAACATCCAATTCTTCGACATCTGGAAATGATCAAAGTCATCTTTTGTACGCCTCACTTCGAATTTCAATTTTATCCCAGTTTCAATAAATGTAGTTTTTTTTTTCATCAAACTCTGTGTTGGAGCAACAAGCGAAATACTGTCTGAGCAAAATAGATTTCGCAAAAATGGGCGCTATTTCCGCGACGCTGATTTGCGGCAAGCGTTGTTGGAATTCCTCGCGACCTGCTAGTAAGGTTACGGCTCGAATATCGACAAAAAACATATCCGGATAAAGTTTCGGCAATCACAAAAAGTGGATGGCGCCGGCATGTGTGTCTGTATGTATGTACGTATGAACGTGCGTTTTCTTTTGCATTTAAGGTACGCTATTGCGGATTACTTTCCGCTTCCGCAATAACGCATTCTGCGGCAAATTCTTCTTAGCCAATCTCGGTGATTTAATATTCGTCCTTCTATATAAATTCTTCTGTATAAGATTGTTTTTTTTTTTTATAAGGCGTAAAATGTGTATTATTTGTAGATAACGGCTTGTTTACTCAGATACTTACATTATTCGATAAATAATAAATGCGTTTGGATTTAATTTATATTTTACGGAAAATGATGCGCGATATAAATTAAATTTTAACTATTTCAAATACGAAAATTTGATTTTATTCAATTTAATATATTTGTAAATTCTGCATCGGGGGAAAAGTATCTTTTGTACAATAGGAAAAAAAAAACAAGCATTCTCTAATCGGATATAGTGCGGGATACAATTTAAGTTTTGCAGCGCATCTTGCATCTATAGCTGCGTCTACAAAATCGTGTGCCATTTATTATGGTTGAAACAGACTCTACAATGTCTCAGATGTTATTGCACATCCGGGTATCATTAAAGTAAACACGTAGCGCGCATATATATTTATCGCTGGAATACTCTGTTGCACGCTCGTGTGAGAGAAACTCCTTTCTTCGATTCTGCAATTTCGCAGCTTTGCAGTCATATTGAATCATTACCTATTGAATCTTTACGTTTTGTAGAACGAAAAATTACAGTATATTTATTTTATATCCGAATGCAATATGTAGAGAACAATTGTATACATAGAAAAACGAATATTTGAAAAGGGATTACTTCCGTAATAATCAAAAGGGAATTACTTCAATCGCATGTATCGTGTTTATAGCCGCGTAATAGATGAAGGATTTAAAACACTCACACATATTCGGAGAATTTCCGGATTTATTCCGCGTTTACGTTGCGTTTGCATTCACGCACGCGCGATGCATATGTATCAGCGGGCCCCGCACGGATGAGAAATGTTTCGGGGATGTGTTATTTTGATTTATGCCACTCTTAAATCGCGGCTATTTTATGCGACGGCACCATTACGACCGCATGGTTTTTATTCCCGTTTTCCGCGAGCAAAATAAAATATCTCGCTCGAAGGAATTTCTCTTTCCGCATCGCTGATTAGAATTCCCGACAGCACGATTACGGTGTCAGCATGTAAATTAAGCGAAATGAAACAAGCGCTTTCAAAATTATAATTACAACGATTTTTCTTTCTTGAGGCTAATCACATGTGTGGAAAAACCATTTATTCAATTCCATTAATATTGATAATAAGTATATATTAGAATATAAATTTAATCCAAAGTTATTTTTCTCAGTTATATGGCTCTATTACGACTCGACCTATCCGCACACATTTACGATTTCGAGTAGACGAATTAATTCGTCGAATAATAAATTGCGGAAATCTATGGGGATTTTCTCGCGAAAGAAATTATACATGCAAATGCAGTCCGCGCCACCTTGGCCAAACCGTAGACGCTGGAGAGATTAAAAATCTCTGATGATTGGAGCAGAGGGGAGAAGTAAGGGGCCGATTGAATCGCCTCAATTAAAGGAAACTCCTAATTATCAGTCGGAAGCCTCTGCAATATCGGAAAACGATTTGACTTAGCAACGGCTGTGGCTAACTCTGTCGCGCTTCCCGTTCATTCCGTCGCGACAAATTTACTTCTCCGTTCAATAGCGAGTGATCTGCATTGCGGCCATCGCATCGTGCATTTCCTTAACTTAGCTTTCCTATAATCGAATCATTTCGTTGCCTAGAGCTACCTGTTTGCGATTCAATTCCCGAACGGTCTCCATGTTGATAAAACATAATGGAGAATATTGATTATAGTGAAATAATTAGAGCGAGACATCCATTTATTAGTCATGTCACCGTGCAAAAATAATTTTCTCCCCGTTCTCCTAACGAAAAGCTCGGTACTCTCAAATATGATTTCGCTGTGAAAAAAAATTCCTACGTAATAATCTCCGATAATTTCTCATTTTTGCTTTAATTTTCATATGGTAATTAATCTCTCTCAGCATATTTATTAGACCAATAAACATTTGTATATACAATTTTATTTTTTATTCCTTTTAAAATATATTGATTTCCTTTTTAAATGCGTTTTTAATATCTCATTACTTTCACGTGATTTTCATCGATATTAACTGGGCTATTTGTCGGCGCATTTTGCAGTTTCTTTCAATAACTTTCCTTCGTGTATCGTGAAAAGCCCTTCGAAGGCCAACTGTTATCAGCGACGCTTTCAGAGCTTTCACGGAGATACACAACGGGGTCACATGGTGGTTCTACGCCAAACTGTCCAGCGCAATTCCTCTAGCGTCTTCCCTTTCTTGTCATTTTGAGTGCTAGCACGCTTTTCATCACTCTTTTGTACACGATCCGATATCCGAATGGCTGTCTACATTATGGTTACTTTCGTATTTTCGCAAGTGAAGATGGCTGGGTGGCAAATGGACGGGAAGGACCGCAGGGTTGATGAAGAGAAAGGACGGCGCTCTTCCACGTGGAAGGACTCGACGAATCTCTTCGCTTTGAGTGCTACTGCGAGAGTTAAAGGCAGCTCTTCGAGAAGCCTTGTGAAGAGCGCTACTTATCCAGTGATTCTCTCAAGTGTCGAAGTAATCCATGATAAAGAACAAAATGCGTTTCTCGATAACGGTATACTTTTTTTTTCTAATATATATATATAGTCGAATGCGCAACATATTGCTTTATGATTCCTGATACATATTAAATATTGAATAAAGAGTTTCTTGAAAGATCAAATTAAAATTTTTCCTGTATGTTAATTCTTTTTTTATATTGATATCAAAAGTAGACATATATGAAATGAATTTTGTCTCAAAATTTTTTTTGATAAATATTTATCTTAAGGCATGTTGCATCCTTGCAATTATTATAAATTCCGTAATTCTTCATAACGCGAAGGAAGATGCACGGATAAAGGAGTAGAAATTGCATTAACTCATAATGCTAATGATAAAAGAGATGTATTATTAATAAAATGCCACATAATAAAATTTTATGAAATTGAGAATAAACGATTATAAATATTAATTGAATGCGTACATAATTCTTTGTATCAGTAGCCATGAAAAAGCGAATAATTCGCAGCACTTTTCTCAGCCGCGCGTATTTAATTTCGCACGATTAAAACGAACTACTTCTTGCGCAATTATGACGCTGCCGGCGTCGCGGTGGTATCTGAATGAACGTTTAACTAGCGAGGATTCCAGACAATGAGTTTTGTCGAGAATGCTGCCCGTTGGAAGGAGAAAACTGAAACGGTAAGAGAAAATACTCGCGCAATGCGTTCGCAGGACGTCCCAAGCCCCGAGATGTACTTTTTTCTTGCCTCCTCTCTATGCTTTCAACTATTCATCCTCCGATGCGAGACTACTTCCAAGCTGAAATCTGCATAATTGTGTATTGCTACTATGAAAATGCATTTTTCTTCTCGCGCAGTCCATCTGTATTTATATTAAAGATTCCTTCAGATTCCGAAGTTGATGGAAACAAAGTTAAGGCAGAGTGCCTGTAAGAATTGAGTCGTTAAACTGTGACATTATGTAATAAGACTCCGTTCTGCGAAGCGAGCGAGTTCCTCGGCAAGCGTTCCGATACAAGCATCCTCAAGGAACAGCTCAACACAAACGCGATTGTAAATATAGACCTCAATCAGTTCAGCGTCTAGACTCAGATTAAATTTTAAGTTTACTAAAACCTTCAAGTTAGTTTCGAATTTCGAGCGTTAATGGGTTAACGATCGATGGAGGTACTTTATTAGCAAAGCGAAAGTCTGCTTTAACCGATACAACTAAGAAAATATTCCGTGTTTCACGTTGACAGGAAATTTACTATGGTTTTACGATTCCGTAACATCTATACAATATCCACGTTACCGTAAAACTGTAATATCGATAAAAGTGAAAATCTTTGTGTTGAGCGAGCCTTTCGAAAAGTTTTGATCATGACAGTCTTGAATCAATCTTTGACTTTTTCATTCAAATTTGAATGAGAAAGTATTTTATATTATATATTTTAAATATTATTTTATTATATATTTTAAGTATTATATATT
>NW_021851090.1:700684-701162 GCF_003651465.1 Formica exsecta
TATATATATATATATGCAAAACAAAAGTTATTCCATTTAAAAATATAATAATCTAACAAACATTTTTGTATTTTTTTGTTGATATTCACGTTTTTTTCATCGTATTCGTGCTTTGTGATAGTGTTTGATGGGCATGATCAATGATTTCGAGTTCAATATGGAATAACGCTCAATGGAATTCTCGCCGCGATGTTTGCATTGTGAGTTCCGCATAACAATAATTTTAATAAAAGAGAAAAAGAATTGTACGGTATCGTTTTCGATGGTGCCCCTTTGTGAAAACCGGATGCGCGCTTGCGCTGGTTCCATTTTCACCACGAATATCACGCGCGCGTGCAAAAATCCGTTAATACAGTGCAGATAGTACAAAAGTTTATCAATTGTACGCTAAAGTTGGAATGCGAGAAGTTGTTAAACGAGAGAAAAAAACAACGAAAAGCAATTTTGTCACAATTGCATTTAAATTCATTTATATATA
>NW_021851090.1:701628-727290 GCF_003651465.1 Formica exsecta
ATATATATATATAAATAATGAATTTAAATGCAATTGTGACAAAATTGAATCATCTCGATTGTAGTACACCGTCTATAGATATCGATTCCCGATAAATTCCATCGCATTGCGCTTCTCGCAGTTGTCACGCGACATTTCTTAAGACCTTTAAGTCCGGGAAGCTTGTTATGTCGATCTACGACCGACATCGCGAAGTGGCAAGAAGTAGAAAATGTCGGCCGGGAAAGTAGAATCTGCTCAGAGGCAGTGGGTCGAGAACCGGTTGGACGGAAAATTATGATCCACTCAGCGCAAATCCCTACCCTATTCGTGGCAGACAAAATCCTCAAAGTTGCTGGCAGCGTTTATCATGAAACTCGGGAGAAAAAAAAAACAGAAAAAAATACACGAAGGAAACGCGATGTGTTGTTGAGTATGCGTGGTAACTGGTCAGGACGTGAAAAGTTTAAAGGTTTCTTACAGGTCTGTGTAAAATTCGATACAAGTAATTTATAGAAAGCGCTAAAGTTACAATTTAAACTTTCGAAGATAGGCTTTCAAAACGTTCAATTAACGCGATTCTGATAAGCTGCTAACGTCCCACGACAAATGTGGAGCCATTCGAATTTCTATATTGCGGACGCTATGATAGTTTTCCCGGCAGTTTTCACCTACGCGTGATTTAAGGGAACGCGTTAAAGAAAAAATGCAAGAAAGTATTAAAGACGTCATTACAAGTGTAACAAATCTGTTAAAATTAGAAAGTATTGAATTAATTAAAAATTCGCGAGTCGTGCCAATGATCCCAATCCATTTTGGCGCCTAATTCCAGATCATTTCTGGAAATCAGTGCGACTTAAATAGATATTATTGTCAAGAAATATTTAAAACTTTATTTATTTAATTACGTACCTTTATAAAGATAGCCCTTACCTAGAAGCTTTATAAGACAGAACACTAATCGATAACTGTTTGTAAGAAGATATTAATAATCTACGATGAAATAGAGCATTCACACATTTGCATTTTATCTTATATCCCGATAAATTACAAAAAGAATTTAATTCAAATTTTTGAATAAGTTAATTAAAATGTTAAACTAATTTATTCTTTATGCATTTGCCGAAGCAGATGAGATTTAAATTCACTCTTTTCGTTGCGACGATGAGATGAAGCACACAGCACCGAAGCCAGTGTAGAGCTTTCTCATAGAACTTGAAAATCGGGAGAAGCAGCTTGTTCGTGACACTGGCATCAATAACTGTCAGGCAAATAGACGCAAACGCTTATTCCTGAAAGGAAAATTGCTGTTCCTCGGAGGCGGACAGCCTACTTTTCGCGTTACTCGTACTTTTCAATTTATCTCACATTTTTAACGAATGTTATACAATTTTTTTTTTGTGTTGAAACAATGTAAAAATATATGGCGTTTATTGTAAAAAGCGCATCACGTTAGAAACTTTTTTAGTTATTCTTTTTCTCCAGCATATTAAACATATTCGAAAAAAAAACAAAAAAAACGAAACAATACGTCGTATATGAAAATATAATAAATCTTGTTTTCGCTCAATTTTCGTTTGCCTGCTTCGACTTCGTGGATTTAATCTTTTTTCCGGATTCCGAGCCACTCTCCACGATCTCTCGCGGAGTTCATGATCCACGGGAGTTTGTGTAGTGGATGTAGAATCGGCAAAAATCGTTTACCTCGGATCGCACACCCGGTTAACCGTGCGAATAAACACGAGCCGCGAGTATATTTGCGAGACCGTAAAAAGCGTAAGCAATTTTCTCTCGCTGAGGAGCAAACTACCAACTTTTCGAATATAGCGAGCCAGGAGAGGGCCTGGGGAGTTATCCGGTGGAAAGAAGTAATCTCGCCCGCGCCGCAGCATCCTTCGTTTTCTTATTGGGCTGCATCGTTTAGCGTAGGATGGGACAGTACTCGTCTTCTTGCGAGCTCTCGAATTAAAAACCAGACTCGTATCATACCCGTGCAATTGAGTTTCATCAAGTCGATACGCGCTTTTCTCTGCTCGAATAATTGGCGCTCGATTAAATATCGGATAAAATGTCCCAAATCTCTAATTTCTTTTATACGAAATAGTAGATAAAATTACGTAGATAGGAAAAGAAGATGAGATAAATTACGAGTAATTATGTGTTCATAAGATAAATAAAGTGTAAATAGTAAATAATGATGTGTCAAGATCGAAATGCGAATCGCCTAACATCCATGTCTAATAAAGTACTTACAGTACATATGTCATAGCATTTATTTTATGTAGTTCTCCACAGCAAGTCTTCTTTACTAGCAGTACTAATTTACATTTTCACTCGGAACCTTTCTTGTTAAAGATTGACGATTAACTAACAATAAGTAAACATCAAGCTTCTCACGCAGTATAACCCCTACTCCAGCGTTTAGTGATCTCGCGTCCGTAAACAAACAATGTTTACGGCTGAATCTGTGTTTTCATATTTATGTGAAATATTTTATCCCGAAAATATTTTATTCAGTAAACTGTTTAATCATAGAAAGATATGCGTGGTACAGCATTTCTGTATCTTTGTGTCAGATTTATATTTTCTTTTTATTGCTTTATATGCAAAGCGTCTTTGAGAGATTAAATGTAAATTAGATATCGTGTAAAACAAATTTTTCTTTCCAAAAAAGTCTTTTTCCTACTTTTTAAAAAAGATTAATATTTTAAAATATATATTTTTTGTACTTCTGTATATCAGATATTTATCTTTAATATAAAATTATTATAAATTGCAGATATATATAGGTACTTATATTTTTACACTAATTACACAAATGAAACAAATATATCTTACTTTTTAAGCAGCGATTCATTTGAAGTTTTAATAACCGGTATGCAAAAAAGATCATAACAATGATAACAAACAATTGACTTCATTATATTTTATATTTGTACTGATGATATCTCTTGTTGCAATATCGATCCTTTTCCGCATTGATTGACATGGTACTGAAATAAACGAGCGGATGCTCTTGCATTCTGCGTAAAACTTGAAAAATACAGTTTTTACAATTAAATTTAAACGATTTCGTCGAATGCAGCGAGAGATGTCAGTTTCACTCCTTTTATCTCAATTTTTCATCGAGGATCTCCCGCCCAAAGCTTGCAACCACGCGCATTAAATCCCGCTCTATTAAACTGCAAATTCCATATTTCAAATGCGGTTTAAATTAACTGAAAATATATCGGATTGGTACGCGACGATTCATTAATGGACAAATGGCAACTGGACAGGCAACGCATTTTCCTCCGAAAATTTACTCAATGCTGCAGCAACATATCTCTCTTTAACTCCGGTAAAGCATATTATATCTCGCACATAGTTTCGTGCCGTATAACTCCGCGGTAATTTAACGCAATAGTTGAGTAATTACATGCGCATAAACGAAATTTCATTTTCGCGTCTGGCTTTACAAGTAATTAATACGAGAGAAAGTAATTAAGAAGATGACAAAAATATTTGGCACATATCTACTTGCGATAAAATTATCTTGCGCGTTTATTTTCTCGGAATGTAAAACGGGATTAAATCGAGTTGATGGATTTAATTTTGTAAGCATATTAAATAAAGAACAAGTTTATAGAATCGTGTTTGGCATCGAGAAGGAGAAATCAATTAGCAAGCAATGGCATAATCTCTTGAAAATAAATGAGAGTTAATAAATTATATTTTGATTAAATAATGCTGTCATTTATTCGCTGTCTTACTAAATTATCCCTGCAGATGCAGCTCTAAACCCATCTAGTACGGTATTATAGATATCTTCTATGTGCGCTTTTCGAGAGATAAGTCGCTCTTATGGTTATAATTTACAGCAGATGCAATATATCAGAAACATTTGGCCCATATCGAAAAGTGTTCAGATAAAAGCAAGATCGTTCGTAGTCGCTTCAAGTCCCTAGTGCCAACAGCACACAAAAGTGCCAACATATCGTATATTAGATCACACTGCCACTTAAGGTAGATTTTGCATTTTATGGCGGATAGATATTATGGCTTTATCGCTCGCGCTCCGCGCCTTTTGCTTCATCATCCGCGTTCTTCTGTCGAAGTCAAAATTGAAATATAATCTATTGCATTCTCCCCCGAGCCTTACTATCGCTCTCGCTCTTATCACGCCCTGTTATTCTAAAGTTCATCGCTCCGTTGCATTCCGCGCGATACACCGTGCGGTTGTTAGTTAATTTTCATTAAATAGACAGGTTTCTCTAACTTCTCCTTTCTCTCGTTCAACTCGTTCTAAAACGCATTCCAATCAGAACGCGATGTAAATTGGTTAACATAGTTTTAATTACATTGCTTAGTTACAATCGTTCACACAAATACATAGTAATGCGGATAAATAATGACCCGAGTCGTAATTATATCAAACTCTATGCTCGTTTGTATTCATCATTGTCGCACAGACTATTTCTTCATTTAACTGATACTCTCGACTTTTTCAGAATTATAAGAATTAATAGAGATAAATCTGCTCATTAATTTTTCATAGATTGCGCAATAATATTTTCAATGGAAATTGCATTTTCTTTCTACTTTCCGAATACAATAAATGAAACTTTAATTACATTACCGAGCAGCCCGTCACGGCGCATTACTTGATCTAATTAATCTAATAATATACTTTATACAGATTGACAGATTGATTTAATTACCACACTCTCGAAATTCCTCCCGTCACGTTATTTATCCGGCGTGTGTAGAAACGCTTTTGATCTCGCGTCAAGCGCCGATTACGAATATTTCCGGACGGAGAGCATGTATTGGCCCTATTCGCGATGTGTTAGAATTAGCTCCGGATATTTTGAACAATATTACGGCGATACCGTCAGACCATAGCAGCCGCTGCCGCGGAAACTTGGTCGAAGGGGTTGTAACTCACGTCCGGGTTGCTTTAGTGAGACAAGAATCGGTGGCGAGTGCAGCGAAGAGGGTATATACCGACGAGTCCGGAGGGATGGCACGGCGCGGGAATGCGGAGAGAGCACTCGTGACGAGTGCGAGAGCAACCAGCCAGCTGCACCGCCCATGGCAATTCCGGCGGGTCCGCCGGCTAATTGTTCTTGCTGCCGGGCTGCAAGTTACGAGGCGCTCTCTCTTCCCCTCTGTGCCGTGCGATGACGAGCGGCTTTTGCGATTGCCGTTCTCTCGAATTTCGCCAATTCTCGCTCGCGACACGCTNGGCTCGCGTTGCCGTGAGCAACCATCACGCTCGATTTCCGGACGATCACTCGACATCGCGTTGAAAACGCCATCGAACGCACGTGTAGCGATATAGCAATTTCTGACAGTGTCCGGCTAATTAGCCAAATATGACATTTCTAAAGTATAATCAACATTTGGATGATAATATAAACCAATTTTCCCCCCGGGGATAAAATTGATAGCAGAGATTGATATATATTTTACCAAAATTACGTGAAATAATACATATGATAAAAATTAACTATTTAGTATTTTATTTTATATTAAGGATTGAAAAATAAATATATTCTAATTCATTTTTTATTTATAAAAGAGTGTAGACTATAAATATTTGAACTTGCTCGATGAAAATGAATGACTCTCTTTTCTCTTATCACATTAAGAAAGATTTTATGTAATACTTATGGAAAAAAATTTAACATTTTATGTAATGCTGAAATAACAAGATATTTTTTTAAAATAAAGTTTTTGAAAAATAAAATAATTCAAGAACAACATATTTTAGGTTTTAGTCTTATGATATCAATACAGATACAATACTTCTTTTTAATCATAGAATTTTATTAGATATAATTAGGATTGTTAGGTGAAACATTTTGGAATGTGCGAGAAAATAAAGGTAAAGTAATTGCGAAAATATCGATGCTAATTCAATGTTGTCGAATGATCGATACAAAAAAGTGTTATTATCGGCATCGAATTTCAACGAAACTCGTATCCGACGAATGCGAGGGGAAAGAAGATCGATTTCCCCATCGACGCTGTCTCATTCGCGCATTTACGAATAAAGATTCGTATAAAACATTCCGGTGCATACGAGATCGGTGATAGTGTGCGTTGCTCGGGGAATGGATTAACAGGAATCGATTGTCAGATACGAGTCGGATAAAGGGACGGTATGCGAGATCTGACGACGGTTGAATTTAGACCGGCATTGCTAAATGCCATCAGCTTGAAGTTAATTGTTCTTGCCAAACTGCTATGTTACGAGCTTCATCGGGCGGTGACGAATAGCTCAAATGGAGAAATTTGAATTTTGATGGTATAAATCGTTGTCCGTTTATCGAGTAAACTCGATCTACATGGCTCGATAAAGCAGACGATTTAATTCAGTGATTCTTCTTTAGTCGAATAAAATGATAAAAGTACAAAAATATTGCTAAGAGAGAGAAAGAGAGAAAGACAGAAAGAGTCAATTATATATAATTAATGGATAATTTACATTTCGAAGAGATATCTCTCTCTTCTCTCTCAATGAAATTAGGAAAGTGATGATAGCGAAAGTCGAGCAATTCTCATATGCTAATGTAATCCACCGAAAGAGTCGTATCGGTCATGCGGCAAATTATCACATTGTCTATGAATATGCAAATACATGTATATGGCGAAGCGTGCATGTAATTATCCCAAACCATGCATATATAATCATATTGTAAGAAATACCTGGTATTATTATCCCTCGTAAATAAATTAATTTTTCAAAGCTTTGATGCAATAATAGCATATAATCATATAATTTACTGAGAGGAAAATAATGTATAAATCAGTAACTCGATAATTGAAAAATAGAGAAGGCGTAATAATAAGAATCGCAAAAGCTACTATCGCAAAAATTAACAAATTAAACATCTAAAATTAGGGTTTAAGCACAGTCAGCACCTTAAACGCGTTCTAAATGAAATCATCTGCGATAAGCAGCGCAAATAAAGTAATTTCTACTATCCTAGTTCGATAATCTTGAATGCAAATTTCGAAGAACGACCCCGAGTAAATTTCTCGCCTAACTTAATGTCGAGCGGAGCGTTGAACTGGACATGAATACTCAAACATACACACATATATACCTACATACAAATAGTTACAAATGCGCGCGTGCACACAGACCAAACTGCCTTACATATCCTACGTTACTATACGCACACGAGTGTTTTATGTATCTATAGCTATACGAATACGCGTCTTATATACATTGTCCACTTTATTGACACATACATACATGCACGAGTATTGAAAGAAATATAGTTTCGAAAAGCCTTCGTTTTTTCGGAGAGAATAGGGAACGCGAAGAAGAATGCGGTAAGGGAAGACAGAGAAAACCGACAGGACCGAGAGATGTCGAAGGGACAGAAAGAGAGAGAGAGAGAGAGAGAGAAACAGAGGAGTGCGGGGGAGCGTCGGGCACGGAGACAAATTGTCGAACAGTGCTTGCGGTCGGACATACACATGTTCACCAAAGTTGGGTTACATTTAGAAAACAGGATTACAGTTTGTGCCCGATGGTGCCCCAGTCCGCCGGAAGCGGTGAATAGCGCGATGGGGGAGGGTTGGACGACGAAGACTATGAAACTGCAATGCACCTGCACACCACGCGCGCAGGTGGCTTTTCAGGTTTTCGCTTACTTGCGGTCTCGACGTGCTGTAACAATGCGCTGGTCGCCACGATTGCGAGGAAGTGACGGAACCTGGATCTTTCTCTCATTATGCCGTACCCTTTTTACAACTGTTCCCGTTCTCGAACCGAGCGATTTAGCGATAGATTTTGCCGTTGTCGAACGCTTTACGAGAGAGGAAACTTACGATGTGTGATTTTTCAAAAAACGTATTTATTATCGATATGACTTTAATCTTCTCGCGTGAATTAAAATAAATATATATTTTTATTTGTAAAAATAGAATTATAATTATTGATATTTCCTATTAAAAGTTATTTGTATTGTATATAAGCTATGCAATCTTTTCATGATTTTTTTCATATTTTAGACATCAATAAAAAAGATCGACCACTTCGTTTTATATTATGCCTGGATATATTTATTTCTTCAAGCACTAATTTATATAATGCAAGAAAGAAATTAAAATAGTGTTTTTGCAGTAGTTTGTTGAGGAAAATAAAATTTTAAACGAGAGAAAAAGAGGGAGAAAAAGAGAGTTAATAAATAAGTTGACTGAGATATATAGAGTCCCGCGAGAAATATCAACTGAGCATCCCGTCATCCGGGAAAACAAAGTTGCCTAGGCGAAGTTTACAATTCACTTTGGAGAAGCGCTTTCTGGGTTTGAGAGCAAGTTTTATCGTTGTGAACACACAAATTGGTGGGCAGCAGTTGCTTATGAAAGCAAGGTTAGCATCAATATTTGATTGTCATACGAGCAGAGAAGAAGAGAGAGAGGGAGAGAGGGAGAGAGAGAGAGAGAGAGAGAGATGCGCATACGTGAAGGATATGCGGGCACCTCGTATTCCGTGTATTCGCTTCCTCCTCCTCGAAAAAGCAAACAGTGCCATCCCCTGTTTACTCGCCCAAGCAAACGTTTTCGCCTTCGTGCACTCCGCATACCCGTCCTTTGCCTCTTGCTTTATGCGTTCGCACAGCGTAAGATTGTCATATGTTCCCCTTCGTCTCGCGTACATGTTACATTTTGACTTATAAATCAATACAACGGATACGCATACGTCATATTTGGCGTCCATATAATATCTTATATGACGAATAAAAAATAAAAATGCAACAACGTTGCTCACGATTAGAATAAATTATGTATACAAAGAAATCCGGTTATTTTTATAATAATCGAATCTCTTGTAATCTGATTATTTTATCTAAATATTGAAATATATCTTAACAACACACGCAATTAAAAAGATATTTTATCAAATAAATATTTTGGCAATAAAATCATCTATCATTATCATCATAATTTCTGCTTCTGATATATTTTTCGTGCACGATTGGCTCATTGAAATTATTGCATTATTGTCGCATTAAACGAAACGAGTTTAGAGCAAATAAAGTAATTAATTCGCGTCGCGTAACCGTAGTCTTGTTAATAAAGCAGCGCAATAAAAAGCGCGGGAGGATCGAAGTTTGGCTCGTGAGCGAAATTGCCGGGAGACAGCAAGTAGTAATATCCGAGTTTTGATCCGCGTTTGAGTCCGCGTCTCGCGTGATAAGATTAAATAACGAAAGGTGAGAAAGTAAAGGCAGAGAAAAGTATGACAAAACATTGTGCTTGTATGGCCTTTTTCTAGAGCCTACGACCTTCGGATACTGATCGTGATATTCGAATCGCGTTCATCCAACTCGAGTGTTGCCGCGACTTTACGACCGAGCCTTCTTACAGCCCGACTTTATTCGGCAACTTGAGCACGCGCGCGTAAAAGGTCTCTATTTCGTTCTTTCCTCGTTTTTCATCAAGAAGTAACGAGACTAATTCGAAGAAGTAGAACGACTCAACGACTATCTCGGACAATTGTATCAACTGAGATTAAATCAAACCGACGTTTCATTTCTTATCGTAAATTTCGTTTTCATGAAGCGGTCTTATAAGATAATTTATTGATTCACGATATTGGCTTAGACGACATCAATTATCTATTGTTGTAAAGATCGATCTGTTATAAACGAACGTGATATAATATATGAAAGGAATATAATTTCTGTGATGCTGTAACATAGAAGTATGATCCCTTTGAAGTTCGAATAATGAGACAAGGTGCGCGTAACTGGTTCCAGTATGCTGCGTGTATTCATGGCTCGTATGTGTGTAATATGTGAATTAACTACGCAAGTCTGACTCACAATGCACTCTTTGTGCTGTCTATGCGCGCTGTAATATGCAAGATATCGCGTCATTTATTCGTTTCTTTTTGTACATCACCGAAATTCAGGAATAAAACTCATTAAATTGTTGCTCCATTCTCGTCGTTTAACAATAAACTCAAAAAATATAAAAATAATAGATATGCCGCGCAGTTCTGCGTTAATCAATATATTAAAATTTTCTCATACTTTCCTATTTAGATACCACAAATAAAAAAAATTCGTCACCCACGAAAAGAAACATTAAGTAGATAAAAACTAAAAGACTCAGAAATGATCAGCGTTTTGCTATTGCTAAATTTGTATAAATCGACGTATAGAGTTGCATGACTCTTGACTCTATTTGTATCTGCTTAATACGACACGAGAGACCATCCATCTCCCAATTTTGCTTACAGTACAGTTAGTCTTCCCGATATCTCGTACCGCATCGCGCAATATTCATCGAAAGTGCTGATCTTCAAGCGAAATTCAACAAACTTTAGCGGAACTTTTCGCGGAAATTGAGAAGTTTCCAAGACGTCAAAAAAAAAAAAAAAAAAAAACAAAGGAACTGAAGAATTTGTAACGCTATAATTAAGTACTCGGGAAAAAATGTTGTTACATGTTATATTAAATTATTAACCATAATCTGTATACGCACACATATATATGATATAAATTTAATCTTTTTCAATTTCAAAGAAAGAAGAGAAAAATATTATATTATTTTTTTGTGGATATATCTTTTCAATTATTTTTCCACTCATAAATATCTGATTTATCTCCGAATTAAATGGCATTTGCTCGTATTTGGAAATGATTTATATGCAATCTAAAACTCACGCTGGACGATCGTGTATTTTCATTATTTGGAAAAAAAAAATCGCTGACTCATGGACGCGTCACGACTGGCCAGCGCGATACAAACTCCGTTTCGGTTTCACGAAGGAGTTACGAGCGGATCTCGCACAAGCGCGCGTAACTCGTTACACTTTATGAAATGAAATGGACGCTAAATGAAAAGTTACATTCTTCCGCTCGTAAAGCCGAGTCTCATCTCGTATCGCCTAGTACCGAGGGTCCATTCGCGCGGTCGTTTTAAGGTTACATTACAGTTGTAATGTCGCTGCACGATCTGTTATATTTCTCATCTACGCGCTTCAGCATCTCCACTTGGGTATATACTCTTATCTATAATTTCTCGTATGTCGTTATATTGTTTCATTGTTGAACTTATTTTTTCGCGATATGTCAGCGGGTATACAAAGTATTTGGGTATTAATTAATCGACAACATTCTAACTTAAGATATCGCACTTTAGATACCGATATTATTCAAGAATTCATGCCTTTTGCGAATTCTGCCGTCATCCTACCCGCTCTCTTTTGTATGCAATCCCTCCTCTCCCATTTTCTCCTCCGCTTCTCGTAGCAACGCGAGTTATTACAATGACTCTCCATCTCTCTCGGGTACTCTTGTTACCCGTCGTTAATTAGAGTACAGTCTGCTACCGACGACAACCAACTGCAAAGGAGAGTCTTCACTTCGTCTCGCTCGTCTAAACCTCTCTCCCGGTTCTCTCTCTCTCTCTCTCTCTCTCTCTCTCTCTCTCTCTCTCTCTCTCATATGCCTGATCCACTGACGTCGGACGATGTTTGCGGCTTGAATTATTCCGGTGGATCTACACGCGACCATCTCGATCGCGCTTTAAAGGATCCACTTGTCTAGCCCAGTCGTTACCGCGACGACATCGCTTACGACGGCGTCAGGATCTAACTGAAAGGACCTTACTAAATGGACGGAGAACTCGTAATGATCTAGAAGATTTATGTACCACAATGGCGCGATGGTAAGTTCTCAGTTCCTAGGATAGTAGGATGTGCTTTACTATGTTGAGCTTCGAATACGGTAACATTTCGCTCGGCAAGTATATATCGCATTTGCATTATCATGGTTATCCACTGACAAATAAATATATATATATATATTTCTGTAAATTGTTTTTCCGGACTTCGTTAACCGAAAATTTTGAAATAATGTAATAGATTGCTTCTAGATAATAATTTTTCGGGATATAATTTTTCATTCTTAAAAATATCACTTGGACATTACAGTTCCTGTTACAAATGTTAGCGAATAAATCTGGGAAAGGCAAGGAAGCAACTTCGAAGACCTGTTCATTAAGACAAACAAGGTAAGATACGTCGGAGTTGTAGAACGGTAGTGCTTAATTTCTCACGATGAAGTTCTAGTGATTAAGACTGCGATCAGACTTCGCGAAAGTTACAAACTCAAGGACGTTCTCATATCAGTTTATATGCGGCCCCTGCAACGGTAACCTTAGACATCATTGGAGAAAATTGAGTTACTTCGGGCACGTTTCAGATTGATTTCCAGATATAACGGGGCCCTATATCTTTCTACGGAGCGAAGCGCGATTGGTTTTCAATCCGTTCTTCGTGGATCGAATGATCATTCGGTAAAATTGTACTCTGGCTAAACTCTCTTACAATATCGTTCACTGTGTGCGATAATTTGATCCTGTTGTAGATACATTGTTACCGATTCCAGATCTTCCGTTTTCTCTCGAGAGAATATGTAAGATAAAATATTTTCTATCAAGAGATAACGCATAGTGTAGTCAATCGACTATTTTTATATTATACTTTACTTTCTGCAATATTCTGATATTTATACTTAATGCTAATGTAAAAGTCTTTAGATATAACATAACAATTATTTTTTCTTAATAAATTTAAATAAAAGCTGCATCTTATATATATATTTTCTGATAATTTATAAGAATATCATATGCTATACTATAATTCTCTATTTCTTTCCTTTTCTTTTTTTCTCTCTTTTTCTCTCTCTCTATCTTTCGACATCATTATAGCATTATATCATATTATATGAGTTTATGGCTCGCACAATCTATCCATCAACGCAATATCTATATGATACAATTTCATTAATACAAACAAAGGTTATAGAATTGCAAAGTAAAATAGCTGTGGATAATAATAATTATCGATTTAAACTCTCCCTCTTGCAATTAACAATAAAATATATTAAAACCGTCCGGAGGTAATAAATTATGTGACGGACCATTCCTGTAATTCGATTATTGCAACATCCATCAGGAGGAGTGACGGCATTAACGGATAAATGTCCTGGGTTATAAAAATTTAATGTCCGTCGAGATCTGAATACTCGTGAGATTGCTTTTCTCTTAAGCGAGTATTTTATGCATTTATCATCATTCCCGGTTTGACGCTTCTCGTTACGCGTGCACTAGATTAAATTCTAAACTTATTTTTCCAGAAGAACGTAATTAAAATAATTGACGATTGCATTGACGGGATATATTTTTATAACATCGTTTAATTTGTTTCAATTTCATTACATATATATTAAAATTGTTTCTTAAAACCCTTTGAAGTAATATTATATTAAGTATTTTGAAATACTGTGTGTATTTACATTTTGCTATCCTACAAAGTTTTTAAAATTAATTACTTGAAATAAAATTAATTACTTGAAATATATATCATTTTTATAAGTTTATATTATTTTAATAAACGTTATCATTAATGTTTAATATTTTATTTTGTTAATATTATGAAAACACACACACACATGTGTTTTGGAGTTTTGATCAGTTTAAATAGATTTTGTTCCACTTTGATGTCTCTTTCTTCGACTACCGCGTTGATGCGCCATTAATTGTACTCGTTTGCGAACTTTCAGACAGTCGTGGCTCGTTAATTGACGCGATCAATCTTTCGGTTATCGGTTATCGTGGAACACGTTTTCGCGTTCGTCGTTGGCACTATAACTCTGATTGCCAAAGTTTCGTTAAAAAAGATTCGGAAACTAAAAAAAAAATAATGTTGCGCGATATTTCATCGTTTACTGCGACTATTCCTATTCTTTCCTTTTTCACTTTCCCGTCAGACCGAATGAAAATATGTCGCGTGAAAAAAGAAAAAGAAACGCACGTGCGCCCATTTTAATATACTTTCAACTCGCAACTAAGCGTGGCCCGAAACATTAATTTATCATAATATATGATTATCACATATAATAAAAATGTGTGTGACAACTGCAAATATCACGGAATCATGTGAATGGCGGCAGATGATACTAATATGTCACACGTACAAAAGATTAAGCATACGTTACTATTTAATTCTCTCATGAGAGTTAGAATTTTTTAAAAATATATTGACATTATATATTTTATTATAATATTCAATCTCCCATTTCCCAATCCCACATTTTCCGTTAAATTAATTTATTATTTTATTTAATTAAAATAAATTTAATCATAAGTGAAATATTTTATCAAAAATGTTTTCGCGGATATTGGAAGCTATAGAAGTAGCCAAAAGATATTAATAAAATAATTAATTTATAAATCAATTTTGTTACAAATGCAAACTAAATTCTTTTTTCTATTTTGTTTTTCTTGCTTCACTTATAATAGTAAGGAAATATGATTGTTGTACTCACTGTATCCTCCCACATAGATAGGCGTCCATGTTACTTGAGTGTAGGCCAAGGGTGTCGCTGCGAATAATACAGCACTGAACCATATTGCTCGACGTACCGCACTCATTTCACTAGCGGCCTCGATAGTCGTCATTTTCTCTCGTTTCAATCAGTTCTCCGCCTCAATATCATCTTCCCCGGCATGTCTCGCTACTCCGTTCCGCTTTTGTTCGCTACGTTCGTTCCTCTTCGTCTCGTTTCCCTGCTCCCCTTTTTTTCGTCCCGAGAGCGAGCGCACAACAATATGTCACAGCCGTTGAATATCTACGCAATCGAACGAAACTTGTCGATACTACCGTCGTTTTATCCCTGCAGTCTGTAATAGTCGGTATTTTCATATCGCCGCGATACGTAGAGTCGTTCGACGGATGGCTCGAAGAAAATTAAATGAATACGATTCATCTATACGCGTAACATTTATACGCCTTTTGATAAAAGAATTCTCGAAGGAGGAATTTCATTAAAGCGATTCTGAAAATTAGTAGGAACGAAGGATTGATATGCAAATGGATTGTTAAGACATAAAGATTCAACAGCAAAATTAATTGGGAGAATCTAAATAAATGAAATCGATAAATATGCTGATGATTGAATAGAAAAAAATGAATGCATCTGAAAGAGCGGTTAAGTTGTTTAATTAATTTCTCGCGGACTTCGAATCATGGTCGAGTAGGATATATATAATCGATCCGCGAAACAGCAAAATTAATTAATTAAGCGTGATCACGCATCTCTGTTCTAATTGGTACTCGACATATATTGCCGCCAGCAATAAATATGGAAATTTAAAACAAAGAGATAGCACAGTTGTTTATCAAGCGCACTTTTTTCCGTTCAGCGAGCGAATTTTACGTCACGTAAAATTTTGCGCTCGCGCCGACGTTATTCCTCTTCTCGGACAGAATCTTCATTTCTGCGCGAGTCCTGATTTATGCACCCTATACCTCACGTTCCTCCTTCTTGAAACGTATTACTCCGTTCCTTCGAGTATAACATGAAGACACAATCATCGCTTCTCTACTGACGACGATCGCGGGAATAACGGTCTTTCTATCTCGCTTTCGCTCTCCTCTACCACGTTTTTTTACATCCGTAACATGTGCTGGTCCGCGCGCGTTTCATGATTTTTCGTCTTTTTTCTTACCTCGACTTGCTGCCGGTCTTTCTCCTGCTCCCTGTCGATCTTCGCGTAGACTTTTATTCGTTTCCCGTTAGATTTTTCAGTGGCTTTGCCCAGATCAAAAAGCTTTTCTTCCGCCGACACAAAATTCCGTCTGCAACAAAATAACAAAATTTTATTAAAAAAGCTCTTTTTACGTTTGATCATTAAGAGATGGAACAGATTCTGGTCTCAAGAAATTCTCTCGTAAAAAATTCCAAGGGAAACTGTTAAAGTCAATTTTTTGCAAATTTACGCAACTTCTATAATGGATTTTGTAAATTAAAATATTTGGCGCTTGTTCGCAAAACTTTTTACATAAAATTTTTGTACTCACAACAACAAAAAAAGAAAAAAGTGTGGCAGTGCGTGACTACGCTTGGATAGAGAACATGAATATGCAATAATATTATTTACAATTGGGATAGAGAAAACTGTTTTAAATTCATCGACGGATTGTATTGTAATATATGTAAAACATATTTGTATTAAAGATCACATGATACCAATTATTGAAAATTGCTTTTAAAATAATGCATCGCTTTAATCCAATCTCGTACTAATTATTTATAAATACTATAATAGCATAAGATATATTTGAAAAATTCTAGAGATGTGTGACTCTACTCAAACATATAAAAATTTTATGAAATATAAAACTTCCCACTTTTCTTTCTCATCAATCCTCATTATTCCACTTAACAAACATTCTATTTAACAATATCAAATGTGAGAACGCAGCAGAAATAACAATTATCTTATGTAGTTATTTTAATTTCCGTCACGTCTCACGATTGGTATGAAATTCATATCGCGCCGAGAGAGGAGAAATCGCGTCGTTTCTCGGACTCAGCGACGTTGGCATTTGCATTTTCATCTGCTTGGAAATGTCGTCGATGTCTCGTTAGCGTATCTCCATCGAGGCGGCCGGCGGCGGTGCATAAGTTGGAGGTCGTGATTCCCCATAATGTTTCATGAGGTAGCCTGCCGGCAAGGAGACCACGGAAGGGATGGGATGGCGACCCCATTACGCGCACCGGAGCTAGCGGGGAGTCAGCGGCTCAGTCATTCATAATGTGACAAGCCAAAGTTAACTCGTCGTTTTGCCGCTGTGTTATTCACTCGTCGTTATCTACCGTCACCGGTTTTACCACGAACTTGTCCGGCAGTTATGAAAGCCACTTTGCGCTCCGGAAGGACGGCTTTTATGCACCTGCTCTGGCATTGGTGGACGATCGGCGCTTAGCTTCAGAAACTATGTGTCCTTCTCGGCTCTTTACGTATAATACTTATCGCTCGTCCGCCTTATTAGCTCGCGCTATCTTCTTAACTGCTCTTAACATCGCTTTAACCGAGATTCCTGAACACTTTCCTACACCTTAGCATTTTCCGGTCTGCGATCATACTCAAAGTGGAGAGCAGCTCACAACTTTCGCCGTCGTATCATTTCAGAGTAAAGAAAGCAACTTCGTTAAGGACGCCTCTCTCAAGTATATAAAACTCAACCCGCGTAAATAACGGTACTTTATCTTCTCCTATTTTTTATCTTCACTAACATTCAATTGTTCGGATAAAACTCTTTTCTCTCCTTTATTTCTTATATCTTTTGTCGTCGCGCGAAACAAAGGAAACAATAAATAATTATCTCTTTTTCAGTTAAATGGACAGAAATGATAATATTCAACAAAATCTCGGTCTGATTGGAGATGACTTTATCTATTGAAAAACTTTTTTAGAGCATTTTGAAGATATATTTTTATAATATTTATTAAAATATTTTCTTGTGTCGATTTCAGTTTTAATTTACCAAACAAACGTAAATAATACTTTTATTTGTTGGATTAAATTATAATTTTGCATATATGCATATTATTGTAAGTTGAATCGTATCGTTTGCAGTGACGGTTTCTAGCTATTTCATACCGCCGACTTCACTTTCAACAGCCTTTGTGTTTCAATTGACCACCCTCTTGAATACGATCCCTCAATTACGATTCGCCACTTCCGTCAAACATCTCCATCGTAACCGAGTTTCGTGTCTCCCTCGCACAGAATAGCATCTCCCGTTTTCGTTCTTCTTCTTTTTCCAGCAATCTCTATCGGAGATGCTAATACTACGAACAAGTCTGTCCAAAAAGTGCCGACGCAGCTAACTATATGTCCAAGTACTGATTGAATACGTAGTCGAGGATGGAAACGTCAAAATAGAGAGAGAGAGAGAAAGAGAGAAAGAGGAGACATGTAACACATGCGGTCGGGACAAATGAACGGTAGAGAAAGCCACAAGCGCGGCCTGTAATTATGTCGTACAATTATGGCTAGTTCCGTTTGATTCGATCTAAAAGAGGGTTTCGATAGAGGGACAATCAGCGGTTATGAAAGTGTCAGCGACACAAAGGCCGATCAACCGTGCCCAATTTCTCTCTCTCTCTCTCTCTTTCCTCTTCGCGTTTCTGCCCGATTTCAGGATCTGCAATTTGCTTTCCTCTCGGAAATGTTTTCTACATCCGGATTGTCTATCGGTTATCACGCCTCATTGTGCACGCGAGCAAGCAGCAATGACGCTTCGACAGTCATAATCGTACATCTTCCGCGTGTTATCAAGACAAGTAGCGAAATTTAATGTTCATGCCGAGGCTAAATGGCCAAGTTTCCTGCAACAAAGATCAAATGTCCGAAGAAGCAAATAGGTGCGAGTAAATAACATTTCCCGCTGCAAAGATAATTACTCGGGCCGTAGTTCGCGCGAGTTCACGCTGTCTAGAGTTTGCTTCTACTCCCTCTTCCCTCTCACAACCTTTGTCTAGCTCTGTTTCTTGATGCCCCGACAACTCCTCGTTTAGCACCGCCGCAAATTAGCCTGCTACAACGTTTTCCGCGTCCATCTACAAGCTCGGCGCAATTTTCGTTTCAAGGTGAGAAAGCACGTGTTCTTTGTATGAGGCTTAATTAAGAAAACATTATTCGCGCCACGGATATTAACTCGCCATCTACTTAATTTAACTTTTATTAATGTTTGTTTGTTTAACGAAAAGAATTGTGCAAAACTCAATCTATAAAAACGTTATCAAAGTATAAATATATAACAGCTAGAGTTTACACTTTAATTTGCTAAAATCTGAATTAAATTGAACAAGATAAGTCGGGACAAATGAACGGTAGAGAAAGCCACAAGCGCGGCCTGTAATTATGTCGTACAATTATGGCTAGTTCCGTTTGATTCGATCTAAAAGAGGGTTTCGATAGAGGGACAATCAGCGGTTATGAAAGTGTCAGCGACACAAAGGCCGATCAACCGTGCCCAATTTCTCTCTCTCTCTCTCTCTTTCCTCTTCGCGTTTCTGCCCGATTTCAGGATCTGCAATTTGCTTTCCTCTCGGAAATGTTTTCTACATCCGGATTGTCTATCGGTTATCACGCCTCATTGTGCACGCGAGCAAGCAGCAATGACGCTTCGACAGTCATAATCGTACATCTTCCGCGTGTTATCAAGACAAGTAGCGAAATTTAATGTTCATGCCGAGGCTAAATGGCCAAGTTTCCTGCAACAAAGATCAAATGTCCGAAGAAGCAAATAGGTGCGAGTAAATAACATTTCCCGCTGCAAAGATAATTACTCGGGCCGTAGTTCGCGCGAGTTCACGCTGTCTAGAGTTTGCTTCTACTCCCTCTTCCCTCTCACAACCTTTGTCTAGCTCTGTTTCTTGATGCCCCGACAACTCCTCGTTTAGCACCGCCGCAAATTAGCCTGCTACAACGTTTTCCGCGTCCATCTACAAGCTCGGCGCAATTTTCGTTTCAAGGTGAGAAAGCACGTGTTCTTTGTATGAGGCTTAATTAAGAAAACATTATTCGCGCCACGGATATTAACTCGCCATCTACTTAATTTAACTTTTATGAATTGTGCAAAACTCAATCTATAAAAACGTTATTAAAGTATAAATATATAACAGCTAGAGTTTACACTTTAATTTGCTAAAATCTGAATTAAATTGAACAAGATAATCAATTTATAAATAAATTATGTACAAGTATTACATAGAAGACAAGTTAATTAAACATAATGATTAGGATGCCGTGAGACATTGACATCAATAGCGTTAACAATAATTAATCTGCTGATTCCTATTGTAAATGTGCTGTTGGACGCGCGGTGAACCGTCATAATTATTAATCGAGTCAGGCATCAATTAGTCGAAATATCGATTAATTGCGCATCAGAATGTATCTTAGCCCGTCAACAATCACGACCCCGATTGTCTGTGGCTTTAGATGATTGTGCGTTTCGTCGTATAATTAATCACCTGACCATCGTGCCGATTAAGCAACCTGAAGTGACGTTTCTTGCGAGGTTCTGAACTAGTAATTTCAGGACTTCTAATTTCTAAACTAATGAGCAAAGTCACTACGCGTCTCACAAAGATTAACGCATGTATAATGACATCGAGTAAACAAAATTGCCATTATTTTATGTTTATTAAAAAATGCAAACGATTAAGAATAAATATTGTTTGGATTTTTATCATTATTTAAAAATTTTATAAAAGTATTATATTTCATATATAAATTTTATATATTTATACTGTATAAAGATATGTGTGTGTGTGTATCCCTCTCCCGTGTAATATAATATCTCTCTCATTGTGTAATATAATAATGAACAATGCTAAAAATTCCTTCGTGAAAATTTATGAATTCGTCGAAGAAATGTATTATTGTTTGGTAAAATATGTAGAAGCGTGCTTGGGCAACTGTGGTTCCACGATCCTTGCTACTAGAGTTTGAAGATATATTCTTGGATAAGACTGTATGATAAAGATATATATGCATTGAGCATTAATATTCAGGTCAGACCGAGCGTGAATTCTGTACTGCGCTATACCGTACTTCCACAAGCGGTTCTCAGGATGTACTCAAGTTATACTAGCTGCTTTGCAGAAGCGCACATTAAACGTCGCTGATGCTTCCTATTTACGATTGTAATCGTGTTGCATTCAAACGCAGGTATTTGTTGTTGAAACTGTTATTATCTTCAAATGAATGTTTGCACACCGACACTATTTAATCAACAGATCGAGAAATGGCTTGATTTTTCGCTAAATAATGTTAAATGTCAATTTTTACTCATTATCGTTCATTATAATCATTTAAAGTTTCTATCCCGAATTTTTTGTTCATCTCTCGTTTCGTCTTGTCTTTATTCTTTCTCCTCTTTCTTCCAGAGAACATACCATCGACTGTACAATTACAACGTCCCATAATCAGTCAGGTTTCTCGCAGCGGTCCAATGTTTGCCAGCCGGAACGCGGTGCATTTAGTTTCTAATGGAGCTTAGCGACTAAGGATAATGACACGTTCGTTCCGCAGCAACGAGCAGCCTTCGTCCGAAACGTCGCAGGGCTGCCTCGTACTAGTCCAAGCAGCAGACAATATTTGTTTTTCACTCCAACAACTACGGCAAACGTAACGCCGCGTTGTTTGCCGAAGTAGAACTTCGAACTAGCTACCGGAAGGATAGAGAACGTCTCGTACGTGCTTACCGAACGGATGTTTATTTGAAAGCGACGTATTATAATCGAATCTTTAAATTACTGGCATTTAGGAAAGAGAGATGATATTAAATTACCGAAAAATGGAATATTGTTTAATAAGTAATAAACGACTATTCCATACGATCGTTATATATAAAAAATATTTTTAATATAAGTATAAAAATACAGCTATGTTAAAAAGAGAAGATTTCTTCTAAGATCTATATTTTTTAAAATTCACTTACAGGAAAAACTTCATACTGGTTTATATTCCTCACAGAAAGTTTCTTATTTCATACATATCTTTCTTTCAGGACGCCAACAACTTTCGAAAGAGTCCGTAGAGTATAAATTTTATATATTTATACTGTATAAAGATATGTGTGTGTGTGTATCCCTCTCCCGTGTAATATAATATCTCTCTCATTGTGTAATATAATAATGAACAATGCTAAAAATTCCTTCGTGAAAATTTATGAATTCGTCGAAGAAATGTATTATTGTTTGGTAAAATATGTAGAAGCGTGCTTGGGCAACTGTGGTTCCACGATCCTTGCTACTAGAGTTTGAAGATATATTCTTGGATAAGACTGTATGATAAAGATATATATGCATTGAGCATTAATATTCAGGTCAGACCGAGCGTGAATTCTGTACTGCGCTATACCGTACTTCCACAAGCGGTTCTCAGGATGTACTCAAGTTATACTAGCTGCTTTGCAGAAGCGCACATTAAACGTCGCTGATGCTTCCTATTTACGATTGTAATCGTGTTGCATTCAAACGCAGGTATTTGTTGTTGAAACTGTTATTATCTTCAAATGAATGTTTGCACACCGACACTATTTAATCAACAGATCGAGAAATGGCTTGATTTTTCGCTAAATAATGTTAAATGTCAATTTTTACTCATTATCGTTCATTATAATCATTTAAAGTTTCTATCCCGAATTTTTTGTTCATCTCTCGTTTCGTCTTGTCTTTATTCTTTCTCCTCTTTCTTCCAGAGAACATACCATCGACTGTACAATTACAACGTCCCATAATCAGTCAGGTTTCTCGCAGCGGTCCAATGTTTGCCAGCCGGAACGCGGTGCATTTAGTTTCTAATGGAGCTTAGCGACTAAGGATAATGACACGTTCGTTCCGCAGCAACGAGCAGCCTTCGTCCGAAACGTCGCAGGGCTGCCTCGTACTAGTCCAAGCAGCAGACAATATTTGTTTTTCACTCCAACAACTACGGCAAACGTAACGCCGCGTTGTTTGCCGAAGTAGAACTTCGAACTAGCTACCGGAAGGATAGAGAACGTCTCGTACGTGCTTACCGAACGGATGTTTATTTGAAAGCGACGTATTATAATCGAATCTTTAAATTACTGGCATTTAGGAAAGAGAGATGATATTAAATTACCGAAAAATGGAATATTGTTTAATAAGTAATAAACGACTATTCCATACGATCGTTATATATAAAAAATATTTTTAATATAAGTATAAAAATACAGCTATGTTAAAAAGAGAAGATTTCTTCTAAGATCTATATTTTTTAAAATTCACTTACAGGAAAAACTTCATACTGGTTTATATTCCTCACAGAAAGTTTCTTATTTCATACATATCCTTCTTTCAGGACGCCAACAACTTTCGAAAGAGTCCGTAGAGTAGTGATAATTATCAACTTCATCGCGTGATTGCATTGCCAAGAAAACGAGAGAGCAAAGAGTACGTTTTATAAAAAGAGAGAAATATGAAAGCTGAGACAAGTCGTAGCCATAGAGAAAGAAAATAGTTATCTTGTTTTTTCTCTCCGCTTTAATTCTGGCAAAATCTGTTGAACAAGATCGCTAATGTCAGCGAATAAATAAATTATATTTCATTAAACTCGTTTATGCATCGCCAACTTTTTGCAAGTAATTCTGCTCTCATCACACTTCCTTTTTTATTTTACGCAAATAAAGTCGCTTGCTGTCGTCCTCCGAGTAAAGATAAGAATAATATGACCTATTTCTCATTCATGACTTATCGCGCTCGACGCATTTCTTTATTTATTTTATGCTTCTTGTGGTATTGACTGCACGATTGTATAAATACATCATTATTGTCCTTTCACAGAATATTTAAATAAAATATACATAATATATATTTATTATCGAATAATGTTATTTTTTAAAGACCAAAATCTTTTTTCAAAGACTAGAATCAACAACATTCAACGCCTCTCATTTAAACTTTAGTAAATCTTTTTAATTGGTCTTTTGAGAGCAAAACTTTATAAATTTTGCAATGTAAATCTCAATTCTGGTAAAAAAAACTCCGGAACAAAGATATTTCAACTCGGTTTGCTCGGATACTTGATCACAGATTTGTGTATTTTTCCGCGGCATTGTTCGTCGAGCGCGCATGACAAAGTTGCGGCGTGCGTTCTCTCGATGAGTGGTGCACGCTGAAATCTACAAATGCACGCGTATCTACGAGCTCGTAGCCCCAGTCGAGTGCTCGCGCTCCACTTCCCGCACACGTAACGTCCGTTTTCGCGTATCCGTATCCGGGGAAAAATATAGTTTCAGCGGTGTGCAAGTGCCTGGAGACGCGCCACCAAGATATACGATACCAGCGCGATTTATCATCGTGACAATTTCGAACGGTACGGCCGTTTCGCAGCCACCGTTTTCCACCCCGTTCCTCTCGATCCCATCCCTCTATTCGCGCGGCAGCTTTCGCCATCGCATCACCACCGCCCTCCTAAACTCGCCCCGCCATCTCGTTCGAGCGAACTGCGGCAAAAGTTGCTTATATGATTAATCGAACCTTTCCTTGTGTGTGCCGGCTGCTGTTTGTCTGTATACTACGTGGAAACTCTCGCCGAAGGATTAAACTTCATTTCCTTCGCGCGCACAGCAGATGTGCAAGAGTGATCGCTCGAACGCGGTTTGTGGCATAGACACGTATCGATAACGACGCAGCTTCGCGAAAATGTGTGATAATGAAGCCTGGTTTAAATCATCCGGCGTAGACAGCCATCGATCAGATAAAGTCTGGAGGATATCTATTGAGACAAGACAGGATGAGTGATGACTATCGGCTGAGAGGAAACATAACTTATCCTGCACAAAATCCATGCAATTTAATTCTACAAAATTTCAATAAAAAAAACGATTGTTATAAATATGGAATCAAATATTTCTTGATTTTATTTTCCAGTAATAAATTACAAATTTAGCAGGTAAATATAATCATCACTTTTGCATTATATTATTGTAATGATATAAAGTAATTTTAGTTTAAGCCAGGTTAAAGCATAGTAAATATTTCGTGTAACAAAATCTCTTGCGCAAGATAGTTTTGCGATTTATATTGACAGAACAGATAGGAAAAGGCTGTGTGTCAACACACTACAATATGAGAGGAGGATATTCGCTGTTTTTAATAAACGTCGTTTCGTTGCGCACACACCATAGATCGTTTGCATCGCTTGCGGGATTAGTATACGCGAGATCCGTTTTTCTCGCATTGCGAACAATTTTTCAATTTAATTAAAGGCGACCGTACTATAAATATTCGGAGTAAGGGGCGGATTTTTATCATATACGCGCGCCGCACAGCATTCACACCGCGCTTTATAAAAAAAATCTGGCCGTTCGCGAAAATAGGCATAAATCTTCGGGGCCGCGAATTTCGCGCTCGTTCCTTTTGCCCGTGGCAGTGCATGAAGCACCAGCATCAGATCATTACCGCACCTATTGTTCTGCCGTATATATCAAATAAATGGGCAAGGATCGCGAGCGCGAAAGACTGGTGGCACAATGCGCCGGGTATATCCGCTATATTTTAACTACTCCGCGCTATCTGAGCATAACGTAGACGGTATACACAACGTTCGCGGAATTCTAGTTGCCGTAAACCTTTTTTTATAGCCGCCCGTAGCTTCGCACGCGATCTCAGTCGTTGCCCCCCGTACGTTTCGATATTTCAATGAACCAGACCATCCACGGCTTTACTTGGAGAATAACACATTGTTATTTGCATGTAATCTGGCATTCGTATCTGCAAACTTCGTGCAACCTTCTTTCTGCAGAGCAATTTTTTTTGCAAAGTATAAAAGAGACAACTGCCGCGATTTATTACTGCAAATAGAGGAAAAATTTCAGACAATCTTCGAAAAATTATTGATACAACTAGTCTACGATTACTAATGGTCGGGAGCACAAAACTCACAAATCGCTTTCGATCGTTTTTATGTGACGATAACGCACGTGCAACGTTACGTATCTCCTGAAATCCAACAGATTGAAGTTTATAATCTTAACGCGACGTTACGGTAACATAATCGCGTCGTAGACTAAAGTCCCCGGAATCGAAGTAATTCCGTTTTCCGGAAACCCGTCTCGGTCGAAGTTTTTTCTAATTGGCCCACGAGTTAGCCGCCGGCTAAGAACGTAGGGGTCACGGAACGTTGCGGCGACGGCTTAGACGAAAGAACGAGGGGGTGGCTATGGGGTGGAACCAACGTTTCCACGAGTTTCCCGCGACGCTTTGTCGTTCGGAGAGCTCGTGGAATCTTCCAATTCGACTAAGAAACTCGAACCGCTATTGCAGCCAGTTTAATCGAATT
>NW_021851090.1:727519-802940 GCF_003651465.1 Formica exsecta
GCTCTTGCAGCCAGTTTAATCGAATTCCGCTACGGAGCCAAGGACTTCGTCCTTGCTTCCGATCTATATCCCGCCTGCTGACCTATACACGTGCGCATTACATGCATCGGTGTGTACGTACGCGCGGTGTGACAACCCAGAAGAGAATCGGATTCTCTTCCATTTGTTATCAGATCGGTAGCTTTGCCCGTCGCAGAAAACGGTAATAGCCATGGATAAAAATCCCTTCCCGAAATTTCTCCGGGGGATAGTCCTTCGATAAATACCCTTCTGCTGTCTCTCGTTAGAGCAATCGATATGAGCATAGCGAAGCCGTTTCGCGTTCTAAGCGCTTTAGCCATTAAGGGATTTAAGTTCGAGTGTCATTCGACCATTCTGTGAACTACGAGATGAAAGTAAAAACAATTACACGCGGAAATTACGAATATTTTTCTTTATTATAAAGTTATAATAAATTACGAAGCAATGTATGCATGTATAAGAATGACATTATTAACTAAAAAATTAAGATTTTGTCAAAATAATTTTTCTTAAATAATTATTTAATATAAAAAATAATTTCTCATAAATAACTTTATAATAAAGACAAGTAGATGAAAAAACGTTTTATGTCGATATACTATATAATAAGCAATGTAAATTCTGAAAAAAATGTGTATCTCGAATATGAAATCTATTTCGAAAAAAAATATTAAGTGCAGTCTGATTATAGATCCCAGGTGCGGTGATCGTCGTGTCGAGTATCGATCGGTAGGAGAAAACCAATATAAGTAGCACAGCGAGTTTCGCTAAAGCCCATCTATAGTTGTGGAAGATGCAGTTTGAAAGTTGCAGAGATGCGGTAAATGTGCACGCTAACTTTTGTTGATCCTTCGGAAGTAGACGAACGCGCGTTCAGTTATGCGGTTAGAATAAGAAAACCGGGTGCTTACCACACTTGGGAAAGATATTCTTTCGCCAAGAGAGCCAACTAAAACTATCATAGACTCTCTAATTTCCGATATAATTTGCTTTTGTTTTTATCCCACCATTATTATTTTATAACCGATCCTTAACCATTATCTTTGCATCAATTGTATCTGTCTTTACGTATCCTTATGTATTTTTATACGCATTTTAGTTTTCCATTCAAGAGTTTGAAAATAAATAATTCTTACTTCTCTTCAATCCCGAATTTATCTTTAGAGAACAAAACATGCTCGATATACGAAATAAGAAATGAGAAATCTCTCCCGCGGCTAGAGAGATTTATGCTCTTATATACACTTTCTTCGAGATTTGAAGACTTGCCAAGACTACATAGCGCGAATGGAATATTCTCTCGATATATTCTAGGTACATGTCATCGTAGAAACTTATCGCGCAATAAAATTAAAAACGCGCCAAAATCTGTGTATAAAATATACAAGAAATAATATATACACTTCAATGTGAAAAATCTCAACTCGCCTCTGGAAATTCCATTGCGCCATTTGTTAAAAATCTCATTTCGCGACGTCATGATTTACAAGCCACTAAGATCGATATATTATCGCCTATATTCGATCTAATCGTAAATTATAATTCAACGAGAATTCTTTTTATGCTTGACTAATGAGACTTAGTCACAGATGGTGCGTTTTTCTTCGTTAAAGGTATTCGTTAAGAATCGCCTCCTAAAAACTTGTCGCGTTTATTTTTAAGACGTCGCTACTCGTGGTCAATTATAAAGTTTCACGGTCTGGAAGTGATTGTTATAATTCGTACATTTATCTACGCTATTTGTACTCGTCAAAAGTTCCCGCGTCAGAAACTGGCGCGAGTGCGTAAAAGATACTAATTAGTTATGGAAGACTTGCTTTAACAGGATCGTTAATCATCTTCCACAGCGTTTCACGGCGGCAAGTGCCTTTATCTCGTTCTTTTCTTACGTTTACTCCCGCGCCATTTCCCTGTCCTCTCACTCTCCTACGTCGGGGTTAATCTACTTTTATGGCATGACAGTAATAAACCGAGCTGCATGCACGTATTCTTTCTTTCGGCCATTTCTTTCGCTTTGACGGTTGACTAGCGTGAACTACGCTAATAATATTAACCCTCTATTCGGAAATAAACGTTGTCAAGTCGATCGTTTATGTCTAATGATCCTTCTTAACTGGTTATTTCAAAAGAAAGAAATTTCTGCAGATAGTAGATATCGATATGGATTATGCGCTTCTTGATTGATATTTGATTTATATGACAATTTAAATTAAATTGAACGACATTAGCATCACATACGTTAAACTCATCGTATTGAAAATGAAATATAGTATAATTTTTACAACAGCCTGTATGTTTATGTTTTATTTGCATATACTATGCAAATGTGGCGTACATTTATGAAAACTTTCGCGTTCACGCATCCCGCTTCTAATGAAATTGGCGAGAGAGTCGAGCTAGAATTACGGAAGTTTGGCGTCAATAAAGTTAAGCTAAAAAGCGAAAAAGTTAAGCAGTTACGCATCAAAAGGTATATTGTAGCCTACACGATTTAAAGATAATAAGATAAAATTGTACCTATGAGATATTAATTCGCGCGTACACATACTTGTATTTCGGTTTTTTTAACTATAATTATTCAGGTTACATAGAATCCAGTTAATTGTGATCAAGACAAACTTTTGTAAAAATGTATAAACCTCCAAAAAAAAAACTTCTAAAAATAGAATAGAGTAAAAATTGAAGTAGCTTGTAAAGAAGCTTGTAAAGAAGCTTGTAAAATATAGCGAAATAAATTCAAGAATTACACGCGTGTCGATCTCAAATTAAATTTTCGAAAAATATTCGATGTACACTCTAATATTCTTTTTTTTTTTTTAATTTTTAGTGTCTAAAAAATAATCTTTAGTAATTTCGATGTAATTATGCTAAAAATATGTAAAAAGAATTCTCTCTTTTTTATACATAAATAAAGAAATTCATACAATCAATTCGCACAACTTATTAAGTTACTTTCTATAATATAATACAATAATATCGCTCAAAAACTCACGGAATAACTAACTTTCCGTATCGCAAACAGTATCAAGAACAAGCGTCCAATGAGAAGCCACAAATCGATATATCGTCCGCGCTTTCAACTTCAAGACGCACTCATGGATACACTAAAATATTCTACTGACCGTTATCCGTTAATTACGGGTGCTTCTTGCGCCGGTAGAGGATACCTTCGTTAAAATTTCGCTGCACGTAGAGACAGCATACCATGAGTATCAAACATGTGTGAGTGAGGCCGAGCCCAAGCATTTCCAACTTGCCGGCTCGCTCGTTCTCCAACTCGTGTAGAACGATCCACGTATGTTAATATCTCTCTAATGCAGTCCAGCATCGCTCACTTGCACTTCGTTCTACTATCCGTGCGATTCACCATGGGATTTTGAGATTCGAGTCGAGTTTCGAGCAGCATTTCTCGTTTACCCGCGAGAGTGCTAAGGCTTATATTATCCGACGTGCGTGCACCAGGGTAAAGGAAGCAATTCAACAATCGCCGCGAATTTACAGGCGACGACGATCGCCGCGATCTCACCGTTTCTGAACGGATGCACAAACCGGATCGAGTTAACCACAATTGACGAACCGGAAAGACGTGTCTTGGTGCTTTGTATTGTCCGGATATAGAATTACATGCACACGCATAACCACTTCGTAATGGCGAAGAGCTTTCGGCAAAGAGCTTTGGCCGATGCAGCGATTGTGTTTCGTGTAAAAGCTTCCGCTTGCTATTGCGAAATTGATTGCGTTTATGTACTTCGTATATATATTGTGTATATATATATAACGCAGTTGGCAAAAGTAGCTTGTAAATAGTATAGTTATAATATAGTTATAATGTGTAATGGCAATAAAAATATTTGTTGTATTAAAAATTCCCAAATTCTCTAAAAAAAAGTCTTTATTATCATTTATTTAGTATTGCTTTTTATTTTGTTAAAGTATATAAAAACAGTATATTTTCCCAAAAAAAGTTTGATACTAAATCACAACTAGACTTGTCGAGTTTAAAAACCTTTTTTCGCGCATGCTACGATTTCACGTTTGGCTGTTTAATCGGCCAATATGGATTCTGCGTTGTTCTCGCCCTTATGTTAGATAACGATATCCTAGATACCAGGGAATATAAGACGTTGCGTCGTGCGCGGTGTTACGTATGTGCCAAGGCTTCTGAAAGCACGCCATTACAGCCAACGCGAATGGCTATTGTTTCCCGATAATACAGTTCGCGGTTCGGTTCTGATAATCGCCATTATCCGAAAGCGAAACAACCGCGGGCTTTTACCGCAAAGTCGTTCTTGTGCATTTAGGACCGCGTAAAATCTGGACGCGGTGCGCCTTTACGAATCATTGGTGCACTTTTTTTTATCGTCAACCGTCCCATAGCATTTGCTTTGTAACTACTTTTAGTTCACACGATCGTAAGCGATAAAGCGCTTTTGTCACGGAGACACTTGTTCCGACTTCGGCAAATTTGCATGAACACGAACGCGCATATCGCTTCGCGATTACGGCCATCGTCAATCTGAATAGTAACAAGCACGAATTCTACTCCTGCGGTTACATTGCGGTGAGAGTAATTCTCATCGTCCGATAAATGCTTTTTACATGCACGATCATGACAAAAAAGATTCTTACGAGCATCGTCCCGAGCTTACATATCGCAAATTTTATAAATTTATACAATATTAACATACACACGTATAAATGCAATTATATAAGTCCGTAAATCCACGACAAATAGAGAGAAGTTAACGTGACAAACAAAGCGTGAAATTGCAATTGGAATAAATGCACGCAACGGAGCGAACATAAAAAATTCTATTAGCTTCATTTTGCGGAAGGAGATAGCTGAATCATATCGGTATAAATATTCGGCATTTATTATGAGCAGCTTTAATCGCGGACTCTCCATTTTATTTTGTGACAAACGTCGCGGAGCATTAATCCAACTTCTCGTTATTACGTTTCTCCGTTATACCCGCTCATCATCAAGTGGGTGCGTCGTTCTCCGAAACTGTGTCCGGAATACGCGGCAATATTCGTGACGTAATATGTAGCGCCCTATTATAATGCATACGAACGCACAGAATAGATGGGCGGCCAGCGAGTCTTCGGCAGACGGGAAATTGAGTGGTACCCCGAAGGATCGCAGGAAACACTGGCAGTCTATCCAAACGAAATGACCGAAAGATATGACGTCTGCGGTCTGAGTTACGAGACGAGTTTTCCGATTATCCGGCGCGGAATTACGAACAAACCGCGAAACAAGATTGATATATGGATTAAAGATATTTCATATGTATACAATTTTACAAAATCACAGGCAAAAATATATATATACAGATAGAAGATAAAATATTTTGTGTATATGTGTGAATGCATATAATTAGAGAAATTAGATATAAATGAAGAATGATACAAAAAAATGCACCTACATATCACTTTTTCGCGTTTGAGATTGTATCGATTAAATTACTTGAAATTAAAGTTTTTATTAGATGGATGACCGTAGCAAATATCGTCCTATTCTACCGTTTGCGAATATACGGTTTATCGTTTTTACACGTTATTTTGCATATCATATCGGAAAACCAATAACTATATATATCATATATTTCGGTACGTGTTCTCTATATTTTTCCGTTATATGGTTCCATATGATGGAGCATCTAAGCATTTCGTGACATAAAATCTCCGAGGAGATGGGTAACTTTATCCTGTCTTCCTCATATAACTCGTATAACCTCGAATATTACGTCTGACAAGGGCAAAATGGAAAAGAAGAATATTTCTTTTGCTTCTTACTTTTGTCACATGTCGCTCTTTTGGAGCGACTCTTCAATGCTCGCCTTTTGCGTTTCTTCGATTCACTAATACTCGACCGGTATACGCGCATCGTATTTCTTTGTGTATTATTCAAATCCTCCGTGACGTACATAGGAAGCATGTAAGAATCTCTCTTTCTTCTTTCGAAATCCGTTCCAGTTCGTTTTTCCGAGATTCAATTTCCTTCTTTTACGACTATGTGCTGATTTATCGAAACATTTTTTCTCGGAATTTCATTATTGTCTTTTATAAACGCGTGGCATTATTTCGCGACTTCGATTATAAAGAATGTCCAATAAACTTACATATCTAAATATCGAAATAGTATAATATAATATAATATCGAAATATGAATGTGGAAAACCAGATCCAGTTTATAATTAAATAGAATATATCCTTCTGCTATTTCTTTTAATATTTTGCTCGTATTTTATGAAAATGTTAGTCTGCAACGTACAACATTAATTTTTCTTGGGTTCGAACAAATGATTTTATTATCATTTATGATTTTATTGTATGTGTTATATATGTATGACAAATATATTTACACTTAACGATTATAGCTTTACTATAAAAAATCTAGATACTCTCTTTTTTTAGGGATCCTCCCCTATGTAAGTTCGCTACGTGAATTGTCGATATCAGTCAATAACTTTCCTCGTCGGACTTTCCAGACGGTTTCCGCTAAAAATAAAGTCGGCAGTCGAGCCCTTAAAACCGACGAGTCGGCATCTCCCATCGATTTGCGGGCGGACGAAACACGAGTAACTCACGGCGGTCTTATTTACCGAATCACAGATTCGCGCGATCGTTCTTCTGAGTTGTCAGGTGGGTTGAAAGTTTCGAAAGAAATATTTCTCTCTCTTCCCTCTCTCCCGATCTTGCGGAGGAATTTACCCGGAAAACATTTCCTTCCACTTGAGGTGCTCCGCGTCTCGCCGCGCCGCAAAAGTCCTACCCCGCGAATAGGAAGTTCCAGCACGTCGAGTAAATTATGGAGTCTGAGTAGCGACACGCGTGATTCCCAGTTCGACCCGACGCGTGTGTGCACGAGTCAGTATACAGGGCGCCAAGGGCGAAGGGAACTGACCTGCGATGATAAACGAGCGGCCAGATCGACTGGTCGTAACTTCTTGCACCGCGCTTTCCTTCCTACAAAACGTTACACCCTGCATCTACGCTACATCGAATCGAGAAGTGGTTCACGTCACCTGATAATTTATTATTCGCGTGGGCGCAGTGGGGTTTTTTAGTTCCTGCCGATATACGGGCGATCGTTCACGTCGCGCGCGGCTCTTTACATTCGTAAATTTATGCACCCCGGTGTTCGTATAAATTCAACGAACATATAAGCAGTTTCTCTTTATGTATCATGTAGAATAAATTGTTAATATTTTAATACCAATTATGTAAAAAATATATATGAATAGATGTGTTGTATAATATATTATGTACGCACACACATTTATACGTATAATCTTTGCGTCCACATGATGTACTGAGTATTTTTGAATGGTGACAGCATCGTACTGTTAAAAAAACTAAGATGACGGTAGTTTTATTTACGTCAAGAAGAAGTGTGCAAGGATTTTGCTCTATTATTACATTTTCTTTAAAGGTGTCCTCAAGAATCAAGGAAGACACAATTACCAGAGACTAAAAGGAAAAGAAAAATACATTTTATTTGTCAAGAACGTCGTTGAAGGCATTTCCTGATTTTTCAAATGTAAGAAAGTCCTCCGTGCAATTCGACCTCTTTCTCGATTCCATTATCAGCTCTGTTAGTTCTAACAGCGTTATTTACCACTGTTTTTATATTTCTTTCCCGTTCAGCGACGAAGAATTTGCAATAAGAATGACTGTGCTGTAATGAAAGAATATCTTTCGAGAACGCAAATACAGAAACCGCTGCAACAGAAACACAATATTTTCCACTTCAAGAATGTAATGACTCGTGTCAATTCAACTGCGAGAATCTGCCATACATCTTCATTTGGCTCTTATAACAGACAACGATCTTGATATATTCCGTACGCTCGAGAGAAGAAAATTAAATTAGATATGCAACACAGAACTCACGATTATTATGTATAATACGTCCCTCATATTATGCAATGTGAAGAAATTATGTCGCGAACCGCAGTCCTGCGAATATATTTAAACACATACGAATACTCGAATAAAAGAGATCAAAACTACATTTCTATTTTTTTTTGCCAACAGTGCATTGTGTATTCAAAAATACACAATATTTTATTGGGGACACAAAAATCGCATATAGTTACACGATTATGGAAAGTTTTCGTTTATTTTTCCATCCAAACGAGATTTTGCGGTTTTGGAAAATATAGACAATAGATTTGTTTATTCGAACAAAATTATATTTTCTATTATATCTGGAAATTATTCTAATATTTTTTTGCTACATTTGAGCAAAGAAATATTTTTTATTCAAGACATACACGTAATATGAGTACACATATTATGTGAACAAATAAATACATTTGTAATTGCGGATAAACCTACATATTTTTAGCATTAGTATCACAAAATGTTACACGATACGGGCAATGAAAATTGAAACATAAAGATAATATTTATATGTGTAATCTAAAAATGAAAAATATATATTAAATTTTCACTTGCTCAATAAAAAAAAAACAAGTTTTATATAAAATAACATAAAATTGATTCAACCATTTCAATAAATATGTTCGTTTGGTCCATAAAAATTTCATCGCGTAATTTTTATTATTTTTTTTTTTTTTTTGGCGCAATCTGCATCAGAGATGAGTATTTACAAATCTTTGTTAAATTTAATTAACGCAGAATTGCTTATGGCATTTTATTTTATTGTATGTTATTGATATGCGCACGAACAACGAATTAATCAACTACAGTTTCCGTTTATAGTTGTTATTCAAGAAGCGCTGATATGGCGAAATTATTTTCACTGATTTACAGTAGAAATTGCCCGAGATTTGGAGATGCAATTTGAACGGTACCAGCCGTTTCAGATAACCAATCATGGAACGAGCGATGTAATTGTCAAAGTTCGATTCGGACAGTGAGGAGCGTCCGATTGGGCAATCGAGCCTGTATCGCTATTACGTCAAACACAATGTCAATAATCGATTGTCAGATTTGTTATATTATCGTTGATAAACACAGCAATCTATAGCGCGGGCAGATTATAAAACAATCTTTACAATATCGTGAATATCGGATTTAATATCGATAGTGAATTGTCAAGAGCGTCATTTACGTAAATTTTAAGAAAATAGTTTCCAACATTTTCCGGTTATTTTACCATTAAGTTCGGGCATTTTAAAAAATTGCAAAAATAACTTTACTCAAGAATCTTTAACAATTCTCCCTAGTCATTAAAACAATTCTTTTAAGAATACGATTATCGTGCTTGATAATATTGGAAAAAATTGTACTGAGAAAAATCGCACTAAAAGAGGTGTAAATTGTTAATTGACAGTTGACGAATAATTGTTCATATTTTTGTCCAATTTTTGTCTATTTATTTCAAAATATATTAGAGTAAATTTGTATTTTAGGTATCATTTTTTTTTATCAAAATCGAATATTTCGACGGTTAGCAATCAATCGTCCAGATTACATAACAGTCTCAAGAGCCCTGCGAAAATCGGGTCGCTTATAGATACGAGAAGATCGAGTTTATATCGACCGCGGTTTCTATTGGGCGATAAATAAACGCGTATAGATATTTCGCATGTGCGTGTGTATATATATACATATATACACATAATGTGCAAGCGTGCACACCGGTGATTATTCTTGCAGCACGTTCGTGGTAACGGATTGTACATAAATATTCTCATGAGTGCAATAGAATCGACCCCGATCTACGGGAGTACATGCGATCGTACGTGCTGTCGCGTTCAATTGCGACGAACGTTTAGCAAGTGATACTAGCACGACGCGCAAGAGGGGTTAATTTTAATTTCGATCTATAACAGTCGTGTGTGCACATCTCTCGTGCTATAAACGAGGTCACGCGGCTTATCCGGGCGCAATTTAATCGCGATGCTTGCATCAGATCTTTCGCTTCTATATAGATTTTCATCCCTGTGTAATTTTTATTATTTTTGCAATGAGATATATTCCATACTTGTATATTTCACACATACACGCACATGTATGTATGTGTGTACATATATGTATAATATATATTTAAATATTTATATGCTTTGGATTAAATCAAGGAATCAGGTTTCATTGTTCGTTTCCGCTATTGAATCTTTTCATTTACAGAGAACCCTTCATTTATTGCATAAAATATCATTTACATCACATCGCACGCGCATCGCGAAATCACATCGGCGCGACGAATATTTGCTATTGAACAGGATTGAATATAATGGCACTTGTGACAGAAAGAAGAGAATTACGATCTTTTATGACCGACGACAATTATCGGGATATATGTATGTATAGAACTGTGATTGTCAACCGCGATTCAAATCCCATCAATTCCCCACCGCGCACTTACCGGTTCTCCTATCGGTAAACGAGTGTGAAAAGTATCGCGCGTCGACGATAAACGAATTTGATTGCAGATAAAACGTCGCGACGGTGAACTATAAACTTCCGTTGTCTCTTCCACGAATAATACCATCGGCGAGCACGACCGGTTTTGCTTATCGATCGATTGTGCTCGCCCGCAATACCTGTACACCGCCAGCCACGCGGGCGTTAAAATTAAATTACGCTCTCTCGCTCCGGGAGACACCGTCAAGAAGTATGGGCTAGCTTTTTTAAATTGCGCAGAAAATCAATGCCGGGTTTTCTCTCTCTCTTTCTCTTCGGTCACGGAGTTATTGTTCGTCTGGCAATCGATGCAAATCGAATCTTTGGACGTTATCGAGCAACCCAGTCAGCGATTTTGCGCGGTCATTAAATCTTCCAAGGACGGGATTTTTCGGTGGATCTAGATGAAAGCCGCTGAGAGAGCTAACGCGATGAAGGATCTACCACGATTTATCTACAGATTTTCCACATGAGCGTGATAAAAAAAATTTTGTGCATAGATTGCAGAGCATTTTTCACTCTTTCAGTAGTTTAGAATTTTTATTTACCGAAAAATCTCATCACTCTGCGCATTTCGCGTAATTTTTTTTTCTACATAATCGCAGATAGTATACTGCATCACATAGTATAAAGAGCGATTCGATATATCTAAAATGACCGAGCGGCGAGAGTTTTTTCTCGTTCCCACTATCGGGTAGTAAATAATAAAAATAATTCACACGAACAATTCATCTCCGACGATTAAACGAATTCCAATGTCGTGATTCGGCGCGCTGTGCATGTTTCGCGGGGAATTTACGGGCCGAGCATAAAACACTCCTTGTAAACGGGCATTGCAATAATTATTACGGACGACGACGGGCGTCGTTTTGTGGTAAACGGGCTTTGCGACTGACGTTACACGGTACAACGCCGTATATTCGCGGCTCCATGGGGGATCGCAGTAGATCATTATTTAGCATAGCTTTCTCGACGGTCACAAGGCGGAAAATGGAGTCGACGAAATATCAGCTCCGTTGCCGCGACGGTTGATTCCGATGGAAAAGCGCGACGTAGAAATGGTGAAACCGGAAAGTACGTGCCAATGTCATCATTGCGTACGATGACGGTTTCGTCTCTCCGGCTTGACTGAGACAAGCTCTCTGCCTCGACAAGGATTTATTATCATCGACGCGCACCGACGACGCAAAACATGATGAATCGTATTCGCTTTCGCGTCACGTGACGTTCCTTTCCCGCTCTCTTTCCGTGAGACAGCTTTCTAATACGTTTTAATTAATTGTCGCTCGATTAATTTATCATTATGCCACGTGTTATACGACAGACGGAGTTTAATGCCCGGCTTTAATAGCTTTATTATTTTTAGAAAAGATGGAAGAGGAAAATCAGCTGCAGTCATATTTAAGACGTTATATGAGAGTATACGATAGAATTTCCTACACAAACATTTACTTTGGCGCCTAATTATGGGGCTATCTGAGATTGAAGCTGTATTGAAACTGCACACACATGAAAATATGATGAGAATATAGTCGGTTAATAGCAGAATTCTATTTTATTTCGAGAAGGATTTACTTAAACTCAAAACTTTTCAACATGTATCAAAAATAGAGAGAAGCATTAAAGAAAGATTAAAGTTGCAGTATACAAAAGGTATATCTACAATTTTATATATATTATATACATTCTCTCCCTTTCTCTCTTCTTGTATGTATATATATAATAAAATAAATCTGTGATCTATAGTAACGAATTTTGTAAAATGTTTAGCAATTGAGGAATTGAATCACACTCTCTTGTGACTCACCACCCACTATGAGTAAGCAATCCGCGATTACGTGTTCGACTATTATTCCAGGTAAGAATCGCGTGTGCCTTATATAAAGTAGCAAATATCTGATAAACGTACACATAAATCGTAATTAATCAACTGAATTAAGCAACCGAATGATATTATAAAAGAAATTAAGATCAATTTGTAGCAAAATTATAAAATATTTATATATATATAAAATATATTGGTTAAAATTATATATGCTCTTGTAATGCTTCAAGAAATTTTCTTATACTATTATAAAAGATTTAATTTATATATAATTTGGAGATGTGTAATATATTCATAACAAATACAGGTTGTTCAAAAAATAACCATTCAATATTTATATGGTAGATAGGATACACCATATTGAGTAAAAAAATCTTAGTAAATTTAGTAAATAGGTTGAAAGCTCAACTGTTATTGAGATATAAATATTTTTGTATGTTAACATCATGATTGATTTATTGGCTTCTACGTGTCGTATGTGATGTTTATCTCAGTGTTTATAAACCGCGTTTTGAATGTTTTCATTCAATTTCCATACATACTTCATAACAGAAGATTTCACCGGTAATCAGTCAGTTGTCATCAATCGACAATTGCGGATCTATTTGGTGATTACATAGTTCGCGATTCTGTAAGAAGAAGATGCCAAGCGTGTATGGAAATGGAAGGAGGATATGTGAAACACGTTCTATAAATATCGAGATAAAGACAGATTATCTTCTTCCCACGTCGCATGCGACACATAGAAGCCAGTAAGTCAATCATGGTACTAATATACAAAAATGTTTATATCTCAGAAATAGTTGAGTTTTCGTTCTATGTTTACTAAAGTTTTTTTTACTCAGTATGGTGTATCCTATATCTACTATATAAATATTAAATGGTTTTTTTTTTAACACCTTGTATATATCCTCATTATCATCTGAGTAAAATATTATAATAAAAATAATATCAGCTGCAACGCGCGGATTAAAAGGAATATATTTTACTATATGTGCACGTGATATGAAAGCTATTGTTTGGATCATATAAGCGCAACAAAACATATTTGGATATTAATGCGCGAACGACGAACCTCGACGTTTGGCGTTTATTAATATTTATCCACGTGTCATGCAGACCGCCAGAACGGTGTGGCATCCGGACGCGCTCTTATTAAATATTTAATACTTTAATCGCGCGCGAGGTAACGCGCCAGCGTGGGTGTAGTCGAAAAAAAGGATTTTGCGGGTGCGAACGGTAAACCTGTGTGTGAGTGTGCGTGTGTGTGTGCGTGTTGGTGGTTGCCGACGTTAAGCGGATCGAAATGCTATGCCAGTGAGAAAAAAAAAAATTTAATCAAACGTCCCTGTTGTGCGGTCGCGCTTCGGTGACTAATTAATGAGAATTTCAACCCCTGTCGATCCAAGCTCGCTCGCGCAACGATGGTAACGAATTAAAGAGTTTCTAATATCGTCAGCAGCCAATAACAGGATATGATTAATTAAGTCACAGTACATGGGAACGCGGGTGCACGTTACAGCGTCTTTCTTTGTGTCCTACGTTACCTTGTCTCTTGTTTTTTTCGATTAATCCGACACAATGCATGCTTTTTATGATTACATCTCTAACGTGATTGCGACTTTAAGAAATCAGGCATAAACATCGGCTTGCGGTACCTATTATATTATCGTTCGCGGGCAAGAAAAGTTAAGTAATCCGATATCATACGCAGTTAAAGTGGTTAAGATTCGTAGCCACACATAATTAAATCTTTTATAATATTATAAGATAGGGTTTCTTAAAGCATTACAAAAGCATATATAATTTTAACTGCATGTTATAATTTTATAGAAAACTATATGGTATATTGTTATCTTTTCATTAAAGCAAGAATAATTGCAATACTTGTACGAAAAGGACTATTAAACAGTGATTAATTGTGAATACTGTTCTTTTATCATCATTTTCTGAAACGTACGTGCGTGAAAATAGAAAAATCTAGTACCTCGAAAAAATTTAAGTTATATATTTTTATCGGAAAAGAGATATAAAATCACCGTACCTCATGCGGGGCTATACTAGCAAATTTTTCATTGTCCGAAAGTGACATCGTGGTCGCATAATCGGATTTTATCAGCATTTCCGAAGTAAATGTAAAAAATGTCGAAGCCTCGACGATATATGATTACTCAGTTTTGCGGCGCGGCGGCGTCTGTGGAAATATGAGAGCACCAGCGTGCGTAGTAATAATTCATACCCGTCATTTTTGCTTTTGCCTCCTCCACCCTCTCCTCCTTCTCCTGTACTTTTCCTGCTTCTTCTGCGTAATATCACGCTACTGCTCGCAGCCAAGATTTTCTATTCTACGTGTTCATCCATCATCGTCCACGCTACCAGGCTGTCTCGATATACGGCCTCTGTTGTGGTTGCGACTCAGCAGTCATACCCGCACGAGATGTTTGAAATAATCTCTCGGCTATATAATGGCTCCGTCTATAAGTAGTTAAAAAGTCGCTTAAAATGATCTACCTACAAATCTGTCTTACTGATCAAGAGCCAACAAGAATGCTTTTATCGAGAATAAAGGAGTAAAGAAATGCTATTTTTGAACAGATTTTATGCTGTGTTGGCAAAAAATATATTCATACAAAATCCAATACTGCTTGCTTTTGTCCGCTAAATTATCCACTCAAAAAATATAAAAGAACAATTGTGTATTTAAAATTGCTCCCAATCTCCGTTCTATTGAATTAACAGCAATATTTTTATGGTCGAATAAAGACAGCAGGAAAAGAATAGACTTACCGCTATTGCCGACGAAGCGGATAAATCATCTCTATTCATCCATCGATCAAAAAAAGCAGATAATTAATATAAAAGAGCCGTAAACGTGTCGACAATTGTGATGTAACCGATCGAAACCGGCGACCCGCGATATCGCGAGCGCGTGCACTAACCTTAACTTGATTTCGATCAAGTTGACTCGAATTAACGACGAAAGACTACGAGCCCGTGACGCACTCGATTTTCACGAAACCCACTCGGCAAATACTCTCGCGCAACACTCCCGGTAAGCCGCGAATCACGCAAAATTCAACGAAAGCGGCGATATTCCCGTCGATCACATTACGCGACTTCAGTCCCGAATCCCCGGAATGGAGGCGCAAACGTCAGAGTAGTCGTGACGTCACTGGTCGAGACCGAGCGATCCGCGATGCCTTGCGGACGCGCGTACTAACAAATCAACCTTAACTTCATTTCGATGAAATTGATTCGAATTAACGACGAAAGATTACAAGCCCGAGACGCACTCGATTTCCACGAAATCCGTTCGGCAAATACTCTCGCTCAACACTCTCGGTAAGCCGCGAATCACACACAAAATTCAACAAATGCGCTTAAAGCGGCGAACAATATTTCTGCCGACCACATAGGCGACTTCAGTCGAACCGCGGAATCGAGGCGCTAAGCGCCAAGCGTCAGAGTGATCGTGACGTCACCGGTCGACACCGAGCGACCCGCGATGTCGCGAGCGGGCGCGCTGACAAATTAACCACAACTTGATTTCCATCAAATCGAACCGAATAAACGATGAAAGATTACGCACTCAATTCCCCCACGAAATCCGTTCGATAGATACTTTCGTGCAAGCCGCGAATCGTGCAATATTCACCTCGCGAACGAGCGAAAAGGCGTCACTGCCGCCAACTACATTACACACCTGTGTTAGGAACGTGGAATCGACGCGCGGACCGTGGACTGTGAGCCACTGATTTCGGTTCAGTTCCACTGCAAATTCAAAGCGCTGAAGCGGAGGAAGACGGCGTCGATAACGAGATACGGTGCGCATCAATCTATAATTTGATCTATGATTCTATTGTTCCGGATCAAAACTAAATCTCTGTTTGCACAAAGCTAAAGTGCAGAAACCCGGATTCTCGAGATAGGTATTCGCACGATTTTATTCCCAAGCGGAGAGTATTGACGACTCGAATCGAAACGGACCTGTTTACAGAATGCCGTTAAAGGAATTCCAGTAGTTCTCATTTCTCGTTTTTCTATCTTTATCAAGGATGTAATCTGATATCAAGCAATAAAAGAGTATAACAGGAAGGAGAAACGCGTTTTAACAGTCTCCGATGACGCATTTAACTTGGACAAGATGAAATAATCCGTATTTTTTGGGCTCTCTGAAAGACTTTATATGAATTTCCAGTTTTACTTGGCGGCAGCGCAATTATACTAACCTTAAATTAATATGTAAGAATAATATTCTTAACCGTATGTTATTTTCTGTATATGATCATTTTTCTCTGCAGTTAATAAAGCATATATATGTATATATTATATTGAGACGCGCTATATATATCAGAAATCTAATATATATTATTTTTCTTACAGGATTATAATATATTTGGACATACAGAAATATATCGTCTCAAGTAGCACGACAAACGTCTTTATTTCAAGCAGCCGATTCTATTTTCGCATCTATGCAATGTGGATCAAAATTTATCGCAACTTGGACAATCGAGCGTATATCGCGCTTAGAAAATACAGTCTGTGGCACAATAGCAGTCGCGATGGCTTCTGCGACTCTACTCGTTATCCCAGTTCGCATGGAAGGGTGCATACGAAATTAATTTCTTGTGCTTGTATATGTACGTACACCAACCGGTATCGATCGATAACCTGAAGCCAGAAACAGCGGCAAAGTGCACCGAAACGACGCGTACGCTCTCGATAAATTATCAAAGACCTGCCGCGAAATGATGTCGAACGACCACCGTATTCCGCGGAATACGATAATGGACCGTGGAAAATATGACTTTGCTTGTCGAATGGGACAATGAACACATTTCGCACCAAGGAGATGCTTTTTAAACAGGCTGAAACAGCCGACGCCGATGTCGCTTTGATAACGCGGACAAATTAACGCAAAACGATTTATGACTTCTAACACGGTTAATTGGCTGAATTAATTTGATTGCGGCCATCGAGTTGAAAAAGCTTGCGGTGGAAGAGGAATAATAAATCAGAAAATCTGTGTCATTATTAAAAATTGCCGTATTTATTTATATCTCCAACAGCCAATTATGTTATGCGACGTAATAAAAAAAAGATGATCTATAAATAAAAATGCAAAAGGTATGTATTGGTGTTATGTTAGTATAATCTGAATTGTTTAGAGAATGAATTGCGACCGAGAATAATCGCATTGTTATCGTATTTTTTTAGGTAGAAAGGTGAACATGCCTCCGAGGGATGAACACGAAATTACAGCGTCGCGTCCCTGGAGCAAAAAAGGGAATGATTATGAATATTTCAATAAAGCGTCCCTCCCCGACAGGGATTATGACGCAACATGACAGTTTTACATCATCTATCGTAGATTCCTGATGGTATGGATCTTAAGCCGTGCAGATGGATGGCAGCTTGAAATATCACGTTGCAGCGACGTTGAGCTTCAAATAATTCAGCGAATCAGTTTTGACAGGTATGTATTAAGTACTTTAACTTGCTCCCGTGTCGTGAATTTTTTTCCAATTTTCGGATTGAATAGGGCGCGCACGTGAAAGTATTGTAAAACAAACGTATATGAGAAATCATAAGTATTATTGTTTCAATATTATTACGTTAATTTATAATTTAGTTGTAAATTTTTATTATAAACAATATTCTACAGAGATAAACAATACTATACAATATCGAGATCTTGATTGTCGCGATAAGTATGATTGCAAAAAATTCTATTTCACGGAAATATATGTAGCTTACAATATGCTTTTATGTGCGCATTGTATAAAAAATTCACCTGTGCACGTGAAAAAAAGCGTGCTCTCCATAATTCGCATGGTTAAATCGACTTTATCTATCGGATAACGATAAAATGTTCTGTTTACTTTGTTTATATCAAAGTATATTTAATTTTTCTATGCGTAAAAAAAGAGTGGAAAAATGTAAGCCGCTTTTTATTTGTGTCGCGCATGATATTTTTATTGCGATTTAACCAACACTGTGTGCCAATATTACACAGTTTCGTGTTGTTGCCTCGACGGTTATGATACGTCGAGGAGGATTTTGAATCAATTGACGTTTTGTTCGTTTAAGATGTTCAGACACAAAACGTTGCATTTTCGTGGAAACAACTGCGCTAAAGTAGAACGCCAAGAGTACTTTACTCGAGGTAAATGAAATCTTATGCATTACGGAATAGAGTACGAAACGGTACATTTCGTAAGTAGTAGAATAATACTATTGTCGACAAGCTGTGAGACTTATTATGTGATGGCATGCTTATTGTTATAATTCTGCGAGATAGGAAAATCTGTCAGAATTTCAAACTGTCTGCTATGATACGCTCCGAAGATTTTAATGTAATGACAAAAGAATCAGAAGAGAAAAGATGAGTGGCATAATTGGAAGAACTTCCAAATTTTACTGACTTATATATTATACGAAATATATCATATTACTTGAAAGTAGACTGACGCTTTGTAATAAAACTAATTGACGCGTTCCTTTCTTTGTAAAAATTTAAAATTAGGAAGGAAACGAGAGGAAAATAATATCATTGAATTTTCTAAGGTACATTTTTTAAGCTGAAAACCATATCATCATATATTACCGTTTCATCTTAGACAGAAATCATTTTGGACAGCATTCAGTGATTTCTGTTATATTTCTTTGTCGATAGGAAACGGGCAAAAAAAAATATAAAATAAAATGCCTTCCGCTTAATACCCGATTTCGAGTCGATTTAGGACACGATCATTTCAATTTGTCTTTTTCGCAATTCCGGTTATTTAGAATAGCGGCGTGCAGAATTGCATGGCCGGCATCGTCGTTCGCGCCAACGGTGACGAGGGCCGCAAATTTCATTACAGAGAACCGAGGATGGCGCGTGATCATGGCTGAGTTTCCAATTTGCGAAATTACCCGTGAGATCGTGCATTTATGAACCAAGATAAACGACCAAGTAAATATCCGATACGTTGGCACTGACCGTCTACCCTCATCAATTCGGATTGTCATCTTTTTCTTGTGTGTCTTCTCTCCATTTCGCGTCTATGAACCGGCTCTTTCTAAAGTGGTTGTTTGTCGTATCGGAAAGATGACTATTATAAGACGATCTGTACTAACATATCATATCCAATGACTATCGATTTATTTTCACCCGTGTAGTATATAGAAATCTTTAATAACGTCACATCCACCTGTCTGGGCTCTAATTCGCATTTTATGCAAAAGCGCTTATCACGATCCGTTAAGTACGTCGCATTATACGATATATTCGTATATTGAAAGACTCGCTGGACAAATTGCGTCCGAGAGAGTTTCAATGTACTTGAGACGAAACCTGGGTCGCCAAAACACGTAAATGCACTCGGCGATTACAGAGGAAAAGCAAAAAGATTGCTAAATTTCGAATGGTTTTCAGAGACGTCATATTCGCAATATTATCGATTGTCTCTCTCGTTTATACGCGGTACATTTATACGTACGCGCGTATTACTTCTGCTCTTGGAGAATATCCAGTTTAGTTTGTTGAATTGTTTAAATCATGAAATAATACGCGGACGGTTAGGAAATAAATGGCTCCCGAGGGAGCTAATTGAATTCCAATAAATTAACGATATCCAGGCATCGAGCGAGAAGAACGCACGAATTTTACAACCAAACCGATATATCTTGCTACAAAATTTCGTTATACAGAATCGCGTAAAATAATATCGTAAAAGCTGTTTGACGAGAAAAACAACAGCTGTCGACGTGATCGATTTGTTGAGCGTTTAAAAAATCGGCTAATTGATCAAGCTGAAAATGATACGCTAACGATACACTCGTAAAAATCTCGTTGTTTCAGAGGGGCGGAATCGTGAAAAATGTACGGTGCGTTAACAGAGACGAAAGCGCCCGATAAACAATTTGGCAAATTGGCTCGCGCCGGATTTATCGAACCGGCACTGACGCTAATAGCGCGGTCAGTTTGTAATTTGGTAATGGAACGGCCTGATAACGAGTTCGTGAGCAGATTTTAAAAACTACCAAGTAGAGTTCCTATATCGGCCGTAAACGTAAAACCGCGAATGAAGCATGCTATTCCACAGTGACGTGTGTATTTTTAATATTGTGAGCCGGAGTAGCGCTTTATAAACGTACATTTCATTAAAGCTGTGTATGCTACGTATGGAAATAATATAAACTATGTGAAAACCATCTATCGCATCCATTTATCGCATCGTATTTATAAAATGTTGCATGAAGTCCAAAATGTATTATACATTTTGCGCTTTTTCGCTTTGATTCTTCATTTTCCTATGTAAATTTATTTGTTACACATTTTAACGAGATATGCAGCTTGCCAGCGAGCTAAATAAGGTAAGCCCTATTTATATATTAAACAAATACGCATATATTCGCAGAACTGAAAATTGATCGAGCTCGCCGCATCAACATGCGAGACACCGAGTCCGGTCATCACCTTTGCTTAAACATCGTTTTCAGCGATACAAAAGTTCTAATTGAGTCTTCAGCCCGGGCTCTCTAACTTCTATTCTCAAGTTCACGCCCGTCCCTTGAAGGGATCGGGAATTTAACAGGGATGGGAAAAAACTTGCAATGTGGCAAGCGCCGACGGCTCTTTGTTGTCTGCATGTCCACTGGAGAGAAGGGACGAAACGAATTTGAACCCCGAACTTTCTTGGCTTCCATTAGTCACCCCTGTCGGGGTATCCTCGCTTTCCCTTTTATACCTTCGCTCCATCAGTTCTTTGCGTCTTGTCATCAGACAAGTCTAACGCGACTGCTAAACTGCGATAATATATTTTGCATGTTTATTACTTATATAAAATGCTTTGTTTCTGCCTCAAATCATTTTTTAATCGATATAAATAAGTTATATAGTGTTATCGAATTTTACGTTTTGCTTACATCTTTAATTTTATTACATTCAGATTTGTACTTTATAAAACAGAGAAAGTGAGCTTGCGATGTTGTGACTAGAATTAAAAGAAAAACATCCGTGATCTTTGAGAAATATTGCAATGAAAAAAAGTTTATCCCCTCACGTTGAAGAAGAATCAGAAAAATAACACTAACTTTTCTTTTATGCGACTTGTTGTTTCACTCATCGCGTGACGATAATTAGCCCGCCAATTAAAACTTTTCGCCGCTCTGAAAAGTGGAGACAGGCTGTATTGACTCTCTTTCACAGTTTCTATAAAAATATTCCCAATAGCTTGTGTTTTGCAACATTCGTGAATATTTCAAAGTTAGCTATCTCAATCTAGTGCAACTTATAATTATAACCGTCACAGTTACCTCCGTAGAGTAACTATTTTCTCACATAATTATATTTTTTATTATCTTCTATATTTATTTTGACATTTCGGCTATTTGTGTAAAATTCCATTAATATAATATCCTATCGTTATGGCATCCGTTTGTTTCTTGACATACTTACTGTTTATTACTTTAGTAATGGTTATTACAATATATATTGCGCAATCTATATTAATCGTATATTAAAACTATCTTAGATGATCTATTTTTTACGACAAAATTCAAGACCAAAATATATCTATAATTTTATATGTGCCGCATATATATTTAAATATAAGATTTCGTACACATTAATAAAAAATATTTTGTAAATGTGTTTCTTTTTTGTAAATATATTCTTTAAATATTACAGAATACAATAAAGTTATAAATAAAATTTTGTCCCGCATAAATTTTGTCATAAATTATAGATTTTATCTAACAGACTTTAAAGATAGATGCTCTAATATTCTCTTTACTTTAACTCGATCATTTGATTTTATCTCTTCGGGAAGTATACACGCTCGCATATAATTTATTCTCATCTTTTTAACGATACATAGAGGTATTTTTTCACATCCGCAAACAACGAATGAACCTTTATGGTTTTACACAGACAAACACACTACGAAGCACGGGCATCCATCATTCACGCTGCGAGCTGTAAGAAAGCCTTTTGTATGTATCTGCGAGCCCATTCTCATCATGATCAACGTATCACCCTTCGATCGTCATTAATGTCGGACTTGTCAGGCACGTCAAAGTCTTCCTTTCGTCATTCGTCAGTCACTGCGTTTTGTGTTTGCCGAACTTATCTATTTTACGTCAGAGAAAATTCAACGAAGCGTCTCTTTTGACGTATCGAATTCATTTCATATTTACGACCTGTCGATCACGATCGATTAAGAGTAGAATTCAACTTTTATAGTATGTAATAATATGTCGAAGTTGTATAATAGCAGCGACAGCCGCGGAAAGAGAGTTCAAAATTTATAAAACATATTTCTCGCGTGCGAGACCGGTCAGAAGCATTAATGTACGCATTTGAATAAAAAATGTAATATATTGAAAAACGGTTTAACATACAGAATGTATATTTTGCGAGTGTATTTATTTAACTTATTTACTTTTCGTAGCAGCAATATTAGGATAAAATATTCAAACTGGAAAGCAAAAAAAAAATGTTTTTTAAAAAACATATTAATTAATTTTCTGACAAGTAAACATTGTTTGAAAGATGATAATTTATTATATAATCGTAAAATCTTTGTACCGGCATTGACCGTTACAGACTCTCATTGCGTCCACATAAAAATATTAAAGTTAATAATTAAGTCACCGTAAAGTCGTATAATATTAGAAGGAAGATCTCCTAATACGCGTCCTACTTTGAGTAAAAGAGTAAAAGTCATAAACATGCAAAAGAGAAAGATGAATACACTTTTATAAAATACAGCAAAGTATATGACAGTAAATGAGGGTTACATACAGTGGCGCGTTATAAAGAAACGCTAATATTGCGAATTATAAACATTCGCACATTACAAGCATTATTGATTTTATGCCATTGTTTAATATTTATAGTACAACTTTTTACTTATCAAGATTATATGTAATGGTATACGCTGGAAATATTATATTAGCGGCCGTATTGATTATATTTTATTTTAATAATATTTGCAATATAGTTATTCACACAATATTTATTTAAATTTTGCGGTGGTAATTAAGATTACTAAAAAATGGAATGTTATTGTATTTATCAGCAATGAATTACTCGATCAATTGATATAAAGATAAAGCTTTTCTAAATTTAGTGAAAATACATGACCGGTTAAAAACAATATGACTTAATTATTAATAATTATCATTTTAATTAATTATTCGTAGATATTCTTAAAACAAAATACGCATTTATTGAATACTATTCGTGTATCACGGACTTGATTCGGATGCAACACGGTAACCGCATCTGCGTCTCAAATTAGGCGCTCCTAAAACCCTGGGGCAAATTACCAGACGGCGTCTTGCAGAAACCCCGACGGGCTTATTAAATCTAATCAGTCTAATTTTGTACGCGTCTTATCCCCTTGGCGAGACATAGTCGACGTTCGTTCTGTCTCCACTGATCTCTTCGTTGTAGTAGTGCGTCGCGATTACACTTATGGTGCATTAATTAACTGTGTTGCGCGAAAATCCCTTCGATTTTCTTTCGTTCGAGATTGAGAGTGGCACTTGAGTTTTCTCTACTGATTGACAAAATTAACGAAGATTGAAGTATTGATCCAGCACACCGGGAAGAGGATAGCGTTCGATTAGCAAAATTAAATCTGTTTAAGGAACGCTTAAAAAATTCGATGTTAATCGTAGATATTAATTTCATGATACATTTATTTTAAAATTTATTTTTTTGTTTTAATAGAAATGTGAAATGAGATGTTCATCGAATGAGACACAAGCTATTCTCGAAATTACTACAAATCTATGTGAAAATGTGTTTGATCATTGAACGTTCAATTCAATAGTAACCATAGAAATTCACACGCGACGGTCAAACTCGCGGATGCAAATCTGAGCGGTGTGAGTGATTAAAATCCTACATAGTGCCGTAAAACATCCGTATCCGCCGATAAAACTCGGATGCAGTAGTATTCTCGCGACAGATAGAATGAAGCGATCTGGCAGATTTACAGGCACTAAATATCTTGAGCCCTAGAAAGCGACGGAAAACTTTTACATTATCTCGCGCGTAAAGTTTTACGTACTCTACGAGCATAAATTCCAATCTATTAGGGATCGCGTGTTGCACAATATCGGCCGTCTTGAACAAAAAAGGGGAAAAAAAAACCGGAAGTGATTGCACGTTGTTTAGAGTAATGTATACGGATAAAAGGCTCCTCTCTCTTTCTCTCTCTCTCTCTCTCTTTCGAAAAGAATCTTATTCCCGCGCCACAGCAGCCTTGCTCTCGCGAAAACTCGAATCGATCGCTCGTTGAAGCGAGCGCTCACGAGCCATGCGATTTGCATCAAGTCGCGCGACCCGCATTATTCCGGCTGTGTGTATGTATGTACGTGCGACATGTTTCATTTACATGATGTGTCACGCCGGCGACACGTCGGCTGGCTGTTGCGGAATTACGCGTGCCCCCGCGTACAACGACCGCGGCGCATATCATAAATCTTTTATGACTTCCAAATGCCATTCGCGGAATTCATTACCTGCCACGTGCACGACCTGCGCAATCCCCTCGTCGCGATCGCGTCATTTAAGAAAATGCATCGCCAATCAATTGACAATTCATCCCGCGATTCGTATTATTGGTTTCATTTGCCCCCGTATTACCGCGACGATCGATCAACCGGAAATGCAACGGGTGACAGGTGAAATCCAATGGTAGCGCGTGGTTAAAGTCTTCGCGATATTACTTTTGCTATTCATCGATAAACGTCCGAATCTAATTTGCGGAAATTCGAAACTTCCAGACACCCGCGTCAGTCACATGAATTATCGAACTTTGGAGAGCGAGCGTTCAATGATTCATTCTGACACACGAGTACCTCGATAGATTCTACCTAAACGTTTCTTCGACGAAGATCTAAATTTCGCTCAAGCAGACAATGATTTACATCGGCGAGATCGCTTGAACGCATCTCGAAGCGAGTGAAATGGTCGCGCGTCCATCGAGAACGTATCCGAAACGTAAACGTTTGTATGGAGAGAATCCTCTCGCCGTCGACTGTATATTATGCAGATATCTGGGCAGGAATTATTGCCTGATACCGCGCGGGCAAGACTGGCACGTTGTATATTATTCCATGCGTGGTCTGTTTGATGGTAAATGATGGCCCTGCGAGCCGCTGTCGCGCGTTTCCGAGCGTTGCACGGTACAGCGCTGTATCGATGCGAGATACGCTGGGCCTTCGCTTATCTAATCGTCACTGTCGATAAATTAAAATTTTAGAACAGTAAAATCTTCAATTTGACAGGACAAAGAGATTTGTTGTACTTTATCTCTCGCAAGATGTACATTTAGTTTGCGAATTTATGATTGCGTGACATCGGTTGTTTCAATTTCAATGTACTGAACTTATTTCGCAAATTGATTTTCGAAGACGAGCTTTTCTCGTTCGCCGCCCTCGTCGTCATCCTCGTATGCGTTAGCGGACTCTTTCTATGCATAAATTTTTCATGAGCGCGCGCATTCAGGATCAGGCGTGTCGCGTGTAGAGGAGAATCTTCGAGATACATCTTCGTCGATTTCAACGGGGAAGTACGTTTATCCTTCTGGTTTATACAAAAACTCACAAATCCCCGAATTTGTTGGATACGATATCGATTTGCTTTCGTAGTTACGTACTTGTACGTTGCAACTTTCCGAGCGCGTCCATTGACTTTTCTTGCGTTTAATAATAAGACTGTCAGCGATAAAATTTCTATAAGTTAAAGTCCAATGGTGCGTACGCATAAAAATAATTCGCGAAAAGACAGCATCAAGTGATTACGCGCTTAATGAACGGTAAGTCATTGCGCGAAAATGGACGAGATTCGTTCGCCGGGTTAATTAACGCTATCCCGTGTGGAGCGGAAAAAAGTTCGCGCGGATCTTCCTTTTCCTTTTTTTTTTTTTCTACATCCAAACGCAACGAGGACTCCCTATGTAATCATCATTTATGTCGACAGAAGTAGAAAAAGCTAGACGGGAAGGGGGGCGTGAAATAATTCAGCTGGCGCCGTTCACCCACTCCGATTCTCCCCTTGACACAACCAGTTTTCGAGATTCATTGCGTTGCGGAACTACAATGGCATTGTGCAGCATTTAAGAGACTTACATACGTGTATACTTACATAGTATAAAAATAATAATTATAACATATAAAAATTGTAATTATAACATCTATTGAGACTTATTAATCTTGTTTTTCGCATACATCAGGATATGATACTTATTATTTATGATGTTTATAGAGTTTTTCAATTATATTTTCAATTATATATATATATATATATATAATATTCCTTTGTCAAAAAAAAACAGACTCAGTTTTTTTTGACAAAGGAAGACAAACTCATCGTGAATGCGGCTTTAACGATACTTTACTGTATCACAAAATGTATGTATATATAGTTTGCGCAAATCCTGCGGTGACCAAATTAGATTAATCCGTTGCAGCCAAATTCTCTGTTGAATTGTTCTATTTGCTTCCCAATTGGTATACCTTCTACGCGCAATTCATATTGTCAGGTCCTCAATTGTGTCTTTTTGTAATGAAAATTGACATTTTCCACACAATACATTTACGATTTCTGCAAGGTTTATGATAAATTCGATGGTCAACAAATAATCATAAAGATATTATAATATTTTTTAATCCTCATGATTTAAAGAAAATAAATTCGTTAATTTCTCTTGGAATTACTCGTTATCTTAATGAAACATTTCTCTTAAGGTTTAATGCTGCCTCCGTTGCATTTTAGAAAATTCAGTTCATTAACATAGAAAAACTTCATTCTTTGTTACTAATGCCTTTTAATACCGCGCTGAATAAATTGACGTTGTTTCCTCAACTGTGATACCATTAATATTCGCGAAAGCATCACAGATAACAGAAATTTGACTAACTTCAAACTCTCTGCGCTGCAGGTGCTATAACGTGTTTCTAATCACAAATCACAAGCAGATATTCGGTGATAGTGTAATTAATCGTACAAATTCCCAAAGTTTATCGGAACATTTAATTGGTCCACACCAAATTACGCAAGCTGTCAGAAAGCATTGCGGATTGAATTTCATACGGAATAAAATCAGTCTAACCACGTACAAACGCTAAGAACAACTTTTAAACACGTCCATCAGGATGTTGCTATGTTTTAATTAATTCTGGGTATATTCGCGAAAACAGTTTTGTGAGACTAATACGTACATAGGACATTACGTAACATTACGTAATAGAGCTATATATTAAAACGATATTAACATATAACAGCCTGCATTTTTTATTAATGTACAACAAAATATTTAGACGTGTACATGACGTAATAATATTATATATTATTTATTCATTTTTAATATAATTTTTTTTACCAATATAATCAGAAAAATTCTCGCAATTTTTAATATAGTATCCATAAAAACAGCATGCTAGAGTTTCCTTCTGTATTATGCATTTTCACAAAAAGTTCTATTTTCCACAGGTAACGTAACGCAGAGATGTTTGTTGCGTTGTTGATTCTGCTACGATTTCTTTCCATTCGACGCGACGTGATATAACGATTGAAATATAGCTGTCGCGGCAAAACCTTATGCCGGCTGCATGCGTTATACATTTCAAACACAATATTCTCTGCATTCGCGGAATTTCGCGGGCCGTATATTTTTTCAAGTGCCGGGGCTTTTATCCCGACCGCTTTCGGACGTATCGCGCTATCGGCTGCTCGTGCAACATCGCTAAACTTTAATTGACGTGAACGCGACGAGTATTAAACCGCGTGGATGTCAATCACAAAGGACGCACTGCCTCGTTGCAGCGTCACCGACACGAACTGGCGGGCAATAAGCGGTTATGTAGTTGGCTGTAGCATTGCAACAAGAGTGGCGTCGACCCTGTGTCACTTCGTGTTGCATTGGTATTCACAAAGTATTATACAAGGCCGGTACAAGCCTTAATGTGTTTACGGCGTTCAAGTTTGACGTCTTGCGCTCTACATCGCAATAATTCACAGTCAAATCTTAAAGACGTGGCGGTACAATTGCATCTTTATGCTGAATAATTAATACGTATTATGTTATTAAATATGTAGATGTTTCTTAAATGCCGATCGTAAAATACAATCTTATAAAAAAAATCGTTGAATTTCAAACATTGACTAGAAGTAAGTGATATTGTCGAATCTGGGTCATTTGAGCTGTAACATGCAAGGTTGTTTGTAACTTTATGGCGTAAAGCCAAATAACTTTGAAAACGGTTTATCGCCCGTCAAATTTGATATCGCGCGCTTGCTCACGATATATGACTCATCGCGAGAGATTTTCGCGCGCGCGACATTTATCGAGAGAGATCAACTAAGTGGATATCAATTCGATGTCGGTTATCCGTCCACGGATTTTATGCACGACAGTTTATTCGCTACAAATTATGCAACAGAATAGATTTACGACAAGCAAAGCCTGATAAATAACAATATTAAGTGGTTCTTTTTATATTTGATATTTTGTCTGTATATTTTTTGTAAATTTGATAGCCTATCTTTTTGGCGAACAAACAATGCAATTTCAAAAAATTTCTTTTTAATGATACTTGTAAGTCAATAATCGCATATTTATTAGATCATCAGGTCATTATGTAAAGATGTAATATCCAATCTTTTATCGAATTCCAATATTATTTTTTATTCGCGTATTTTAAAATTGGAATTGTTTAAAAATTTGACGAACAAAGCACAATTCCTCCGTTTATATTCGGAAACAGTTGATATTCGGATTAATGTATGGCGAAGTTAATGAGACGAATGCTAATAATCCATCATTTATGCCGTTATATTAGCTTGCTGCTACATATGTAGCACGCGCAATTGATTATTTAGCAATATGTATGTAGATATAAACGATATTCGGGAATAGCAGTGGTCGAATTTGTGCCGAGTGATATATGTATTTACTGCATTACTTCGTAATGTATCAATCCGTCAATAAGTTTCAGCTATTAGCTTGTTCTTTGTACCTTACATTAAAGCCCACTTTAGATGATTTATAATTTGAATACGGAAGTAGCTTTATTCATAATTTTATGCATCGTAAATATAGAAAACATTTATCAAATTAAGATACACATATATACAAAATACATATCAAAGAATATACAAATTAGAACATGCGATAGATAAAATTATAAATAAATTTCTTTCTGAAATTCTGTTGTGAATTTTAAATTATTTAAAATAGGTTTAATCCTAAAAAATAAAGTGGAATCAAATTTAATGTGCAAATAAATGTACGTTATAAACGACTTGCTTGTTTTTTATTATATTTAATTTTACTCAGAGTTTTGCATAACATATTTTTTATTATCACTTACTATCTAAAAAAAATAAAATTGAAAATATTTTTCAAGTCCAATACAACAAAACGAATCAAATAAGTTTTGATTTATAGCGGTATCTTAATTCGAACTTAAGCATGGTCACAGATGATTTAAGATGGCGATTGATTAAAGCGTATCGGGGTATCAATCTCTTTTGCTATTAACCCATAGAGCTTCATTACAGTTTCGGTGACCTAAATTCCTAGACAGTGCGATCGCAATGAAACACATGCACCACCGAGTGATTGACTAACGGTGTCGATATCGTTATATCGCCAACATAGTCAGCCTGACGATATTTGCTATTTATTTCCGGCCAGACCTTGATGGCGTTTAATTGTGTGATGGATCCGCTGTCACTCGTGTGATACGCGTCAAGGAATGAGATATCAAAGTTAGGCTTCAAGGCAGACTGGCAAGAGACCTTTGACATTCCGGCGCGGAGTTAGTTCATTACAATCCCTGTATCGAGGAGCAACGTACCGTGTCACAGGTCCCATTACCGGAACAGTTTCGATCACGCAATCGCGCTGACATTCGCAAAGCCGTCTTCGCTGATCCATTGACAAGCTTTGCGAGATCGGCTTTATGATCGATATTGACAAGAACGTGATTTCATGTAATTAACCCGCGCGAGAAACGTTATTGAAAAATCATAATTTAGAATATAATGTAACAAGAAATAGTAGCATAATTGCGTCATACGTAAAATAACGTTATGTTTATTGCAAAATTGTACCGACACATGATTCATATAACTTTATAAAAAAGAATTTGTAGAAATTATCTCCATAAAGAGATCAGAATTCTGATTTTTGTGAAATTGAATGCTTTAATTGCGGATTTGCTTAAATCCCGTGAATCTTTCCCATGAATTATTAGGTACATTTCTCGTGAATAATCAAATTTATTTTTCATGAAGGCAAAGATAATGAAACGAATGATGTAGATTATTTTTTTTATCAAATGCTTCTGCAATTTTTATGTTCCTTAAAGTTGTGTCATGTATATTGAAAGAGTACTCTTATGACTAAGGCACACATTGACTCTGCGCAGCAATGTGCATTAAAAAATAAACGTGCGACGAACATATTACTTTATTATGATTCATAGATGAATGCTGCGATCTTTCCTAGGATTTCTTCACTGGGAAGTTCGTTAATTGCAAGCTCACGCGAATCGTTCGAGTTTCGGCACTTGACGCTGACGAGTTTGCGTGACGCTTAATATAAATGGAAAACCGGAGAAGTTTGCTCTCTCTCTTGGTGCGCCATCGCGATGCATAATTCATAATGATGCTGAACGGCCGCTGTAGACATTTCTTCTTGAATAAACTTAATCGGAAGATTTAGTGAAGAATGCAATTTTCCGTAAGTTAATGTTATATTTTAGATAACACACAAGATTTAAATATTTGTCATATTTTTAAATTAAAATTGCATATGTGTTATCATTGTGCTCAACCTGCAAATGTCTACTTTTTAATAGAATTTTATTTTGGGATATGCTTTCAGAAGACAATTTGGCATTTTCTCGCTCATTCTTTAAAAATTCGCTAGAAAAGCATTGTCATTTTGGATGTCATGCGCACGCAAGCATATTTAAACCATTGTTTTGACCGACTATTGATTAGTAATAGTTCCCTTGAGGGAGGGAGGCAGTTAACTCGTCTCTAGAGCTCTCATTTGTTCGCTCGAAAAACCAATTTTGTGAATTGATTTTACCTTTTGTCCAAACATACAGAATCGTTTATCGGATTGTTTGTGATCAAAACGCAATACTGTATTCGGCTGCTTTATACAATTTTGTAAATAATTTCTTGTTATACTCGCATCTCACGTGGATGTTGTCACGTGTCACTTTTATACAGGAGACAAAAAGAATGTTTGGAATATAATTTGCATAGTATTTCATACAATTATTTGGCATATTTCTCGTAGATAATGCGCCAAATTTATTTTTCATGAAGGCAAAGATAATGGAACGAGCAATATAGATTCTCTTCTTGTCAGACGCTTCCGCGATTTTATGTTCCTAAGAATTTCGACGATGACGGTATCGCTTATTGAGCAGGGCGGAATGGAATGCTGACGCGGTGCTTGCAAGCTGCTTTTTCTGATGCTAGTGCATTTCGCTGTATTTTACTTCGACGCTAACGATTTCCCAACGAAAACAAGATAATACTAGCGTCGCTATAGACAAAACAGTTCTTAATTTTCTTGACTAGGTAAGCTATTTCCGGCAGGACACATGTTTTATGTTTTAGAAAATGAAATCAATTATGCTGTCGAAAACTTTTTGTGATATATGGGAGAATAAACAAACCGTTAAAAAATTGATATGTCATTATACAATATTAAAAGTAAAAATAGAAGAAGAGTGTGTAACACATTGAATTATCAATCTAATAAATAGACGTAAATTTTATTTGAGATATAAGTATATAAAAGTATAGAGAAATAGTAATTGTTTTTTCTGATCTTTTCATGTGTTTCTCGTAATATTTTAAAATAATTTCTGAGCATTATGTAAAAACAATACTAGAAGGGAATATCGAGAACAATCATAAATATATATTCTACAAAAAATAATATTTAATATTTAACTTCTTATGTCAATATGTCCAATGTTCTCATAATATTTCTATTATATAATCAAGAAATTGTATATTTGAACTTTATTCTAAACATATTAATCAATATAAAATTATTTAAATAATGAAGAAACCGTTTTCCTAAAAACTTTAGAATTTTTAACTTAAAGCGTTAAATGGATATCCAGATGTCTGGATATTGACCTAAGGGTTAATTTTGAAAAATATACATATACGTGAAAACGTTATAAAAGCATATTTTCCGTCGCATGTTACTTGAAGATTAGTTCTCTGATGTGAAAACAGAATGTGCTTATATTTAAATCCGATATAATTTCGTAATGAATAATTGGGCTTAACATCGATTGAATTAACAGATGAAATATATAACGAGAAATTATCAATTTAATCCGATCAATGAGGCAAATTATTAACGAGCTCAAATCAGGATTATTTTTTATGTCGCGCAACATATTATCTTTAAATGTGCGAGCATAATCAGCTATTTTATCGTGATGAATTAATCATACAACATATAATAAATAACAAATCAACAATGTAAACGACTGATGGCGTTAAAATTAATTATATTAATTCTCGATTATTTGCGGTCTCGCGATGATTATTTCATCATAAATTGTGGGATACATAAAACAGAATCGTTTATAGCGCTTACATTTTCACCGAATCACCTTAGAAGGGGCGACATTCAAATGTGCTGTTCGCAATGTTACACGTAATTTACCATCATTACGGTTCCGGTTTAACGACGTAAAATATGAGTGCGAATTACCGCGGAGAATTAAGACGAGAAAGGAAAATTAAGGCAACGCCTCCGTAGCTAACTGCTACTTTTGTTAATTGGTAAATATGTTACCAGGAATATATGATATAAGTCTAAATTTATGACTATTGTATTCAATTTACGAAAAAGCAGATATCTCATAAAGAGAAATTAGTGTCTCCGATCAGAAATTAAGCTCGATAAAAGTATCAATAACTTTATGCAAATGAAGTAAATAAAAATTTTAGTATTATTTAACATTTCATACAAAATATCTTGTTAACCATAATTTTGATATATTATATAACATACAAAAATAAAAATACCTTACAAATATATGTGTGTGTACGTGTGCACTCACCGTTAAATTTCGTCCAATCGATGGCGAGAAGTTCTCATAGATTAATTTATCACGTACTCGTTATATATACGTTTACAGTGAATTCTGCTAATATTTTATCAATTAATATCTGTCCAGCCATCCATATTAATAATCCTTTTGCTTCTCTCTGAGTTGTTCACCATGAGCTCGCATAATACTTTCAATCGCGAATAACACGTTTTCACTTGTCAGTTTTTTAGTTTTGCATAATTATAACGGAATTAACTGTATCACGAATTGCATTCGATTTTAAAATATTGATTTTAATTATCTCATTAACTCCGGCATTTTTTATTGTTATTTAATATTTTATGTTTCCTTGCAATATTTAATTTATAAAATTAATTTACGTTTTGTATAAATATTTTTCGACGCAATATTTTTGTGGCTCATGTATCTTATAAAAGTTATTTTAAGATGAACGTTTTTTTAAATTAAATTGCATCTTTTTTATAGCGGCGTGTCTTTAAATACGTAATTAAATATCGATTTGCGGACACAAATATGTGTTTACTAAAACTAAAATGGGACAGATATATTTAATCATCTTTCTTCGTTAGCTTTTATGTTACAAAGATCGGTGTGCCAATAAGGGAATGCAAACGGGCGACGAACTTTCATCCATGCTAAGTTTCCGCGTTTATAATTGCCGCGTAAGAGCTTTGGATCATTATTATTATCCCCATGGAATTGAATTCTGAATGCAATTTAGTCGGTAACTCCCATTGAAACTATAAGGCAGCGCGGAATACGCGAAGAAAGAAAAACCACTGAAATTTGGTTGAGTATCAAAAGAGCAATAGATGTATTATTTTATAAATGAAACATTTTATCTATTAATATGACACATTCCTATAATTATTAATGATATATGAATTTAGATTAGAAATGTCTCATTGTACTTCATTTTCAATTAATTTTCTGAAATTTTTGGCGTGAAATTGTGAGATGTCGGGAGTGAGAAAGGCGCATTATGAAAAGAATAGTTGGAAGGAGTTGAAAACGCCGCATTGAAAATTTAGTCAATAATTGTTGCTAAAACTTTTCAATCATTATTATCGCACGTCGCAGATCGAGTTTCTAACGCAATTTAAGGGGAAAGTTGCACGAGAGAAGTTGGTGAGCGGAAAACGAATAAGGTGGAAAGGGGTTGACATAGGGCTCGCAGGTACGACAGAGAAGAGGGTAGGACCAAAGAGAGATGCGTCGTATCTTAAAATTTACTTCGAGCACCTCGCCGCTATTTTCCGATAATGGTAAACGCGCGATTGGACGCCGCTATGCCGGCGTTTCTTCGGCGCGAATCGCTGAGCAACGGGAAATTACGTTTGCATAATTTTCTCACAGTAGAGCTCTCGCGGCGTATTAATAGACAAGAATTCGCAAGAGGCCGCGTATCTTGGACCGGTTCGCACGATCGTCGCGAATAATTAATTGAAACAATAACCGATTGCTCCTTCATCGGCTAGTAACGAGAGTCGCGAGAACGATGTGACAGAGCTCATTTCCGAGCAACGCAAAATTAATCCTACCAAATTCTCACTCACGTCTAACACATTTCCGTAGAGGAAACTAGAACCGATCGCGCGCGACTGCTTGTTACATACTTGCTCGTTATCGCGACTACTTTCGTACGAGTAGATTTCGATTTCTGTGGAACCTGTCGCGCACAGAGAGTTAGCAATCCCCGTCGCTCTCAACGACGACGCAACGGGAGAAACCGGCAAGCCCACGATCCCACCATCCCTTAAGCACGGACCGGGGGAGCGAAGGGCATCGCGTCGCGAATCGTACTGACACTCGCAGATTCTCCGTTTCCCGCAGAAGCTTCCAACCACGATCCCTGTCCCCACCCCAACGAGAGTTCTCTCGTACCCTCTTCCCCTCTTTCAACCCTCCGCAAGCCGTAGCTTTTAGCGCAAGCGCTTGTGCTTTTCCGCGGACTGCGTCCTATCCTAATTCACATCGGCGTAAGTACGGTCCTGTCCCGTTCACGCGGGACGTCGAAAATTTCTCCTTTCTTCGCCTCATCTTGCGGCTTCACTGAATTATAAGCGGTGCAATTCTTTATTTTTTCATGTATAGCAGGGTTTCCTTCCCAAGCGATTGTATCGGGATTATTCTGTCGTGGACGTTACTAAAGAAAGTTCGACATCTGACAACTGTAACATCTTTGCGTGTATGTATCTAAAATATTTCTGAAATAATAATTATTAATTGTTAATTTTTATAAAACATGCAAAGAAGCTCTAATCTGTGCAGTTTACGTAAAGTAAATGCTAAATCAATAATAATTTAAATAATTTTAAATATCTTGATAAACAGTAATTTAGTTACAAAATTAAACAAAAATATTTTTGGTCTACCGAGAAAGAAAAATACAGATGTTTGCTTTATGTTTCGTTTCATCAGATGTTTAATATATGCGAAAATATAAAACTTCAAAGGTCTTATTCAATGTTTGCTGGCGTATGTGCTGAATATGATGACTAAACTGTGTACGTAATCATTGATTAAATCGGCGTACGTCGAACTGTAATTGATAATATCGCTAAAGTAAATTAACGAACAACTGTGGTCGTTCATTTGCGACACAATTTTGCAGCAATTGAATGAATATCGACCGTTGAAATATTTACAAGAATTTACAGCTCGCTAATACGCGATGAAAATAACGGAACAATAGCCCTCTCATGATTTTTAATTTTGTTTGTTTTCAATTCATTTTGTCAAATATTACAAATATGTAATATATGTACATATATATATACATATATACATGTATATATATGTACATATATATCGCATTTGCTTTAAATAATTTCAATTACGAGCATAAATATTTAACACGATGAATAATTGATACACACTTTATTGTACGCGTTTCTTATATTCATTTTTCAATTTTTTTTCTTGCATGAAAATATCATTTAAAATTAAAAGCACAGCGGTCAAATAATAACATTATAACAAAAATAACATTAATAGGTATTTAAAAATCTAGATAGATTCTAGAACGCTCAGAGATAATAAAATATCCAAAAACATTTATCAGATATTTATGACGTGCAGTTTCGTCTGATGTCCGTCGAAAAGAATGAACGGAATGAAATGGAAAAATATCAATAATTGGCCACGCAAGAACACCGAGACATTAGAAATCAGGTTCATTAAAGCTGACAAATTGAACATGACCGCGACTGCAAGATTGGCAAAGTATTCTAATAAAAGCGCCCCGAGGGGTAATTCGTGCGTTGCGGCGCTGAATTTTTCATTCATCGGACGCTGATCAAAACTGGGAAACATGCCGTCGCGGCACAGAAGAGGCAACAGTTTGAGAATTAAGATTACCCTGGAGAGAAAACCGCGGCGCGGGTTTTTCGTATTTCGACGAGGGTGGTTTTACTCGCTTCGGAGCGCGCGCGCGGAGAAAGAGGTTGGCGACGAGGGGGCATCTCCAGCGACTCTGCCGTATCTCTCATTAGTCTGGCCCCTCTGGTGGCTTTCTTTCTTTTTTCGTGCCGTTAGTTAATAAAGCCACTGCAAACTGTCCACGCTCGCGCGTGCTTGAATTGGCCAAGTTTTAATTTCCTCGGGAACCTACGTGCTCCTGAGCAATCGTCGAACTTATCGCGGATGAATGTGTGTTGCGAGTTACCCGTCGAAGGACAAATTGCGTAGACGAAGAGAGTCTCCGCTGGTCCAGACAATAGTCAAAATGTTCGAAGTAGTGCCGCGGCTCGGCACTGTGGACGTGTAACGCGTTAGATCTCTATAAATATGTGTATTGCGATGCGCAGCAAATTTCCGCTGGGATCGCGCTCAGAATTTCGCTCCCTGCATCCGACGAGCTTTAATTTCCCGCTTTGTCAACTGTGTGTATCGGGATAATCGTGACAAACTTATCGTTGCGAATGAACGCAGCGCCAGTTAGTCAACAGAAGTGTGAATTCCCTGGGACAATTGTGGAACCTGTCCCGCGACGATCGCGCAATGTTTGACTTTTATAGAATAATATAATGCGATACACACGCGAAAGGCAAACACCCATATAAAATATCGGAATTGATTTTAGCTATGTCAATAAGTATATGCATTACAAAGCGCTAAACAAAGCGCTTTGCATTATGCATAAATATTGTAGAATGAGAGATAATTTATATTCTGGCTAAATTGAAATAATTGATACTATAAAATATTAAAATATTAAATAATAGATCATCCGTTCATGACATTCGTTTTTTAAAGAACAGTTTGTTATCATCATAAATATATAAAAATTCCACTAAAATAAAATTTGCTTATTTGCTTATATGATTTTATTTCATATTATCTCAATGCCAGATCGTGCATTTCTGGCATACATCTCTTGATACGATGCGATGTGTTGCACAGTCGGCATTACTGCCTGATCAACAGAAAGGTCAACGACCAACGTGTTCGTAGTTTCACGAATTCCATCAGCCGCGTGGAGACGCGAATGCCAGCGAGGCAATCACAGCCACGTCACGGCATATTCGCGCCCTCTTGCTACGTATTTTCCTCTCGGTGATAACTAGGGAGTATCTCGCGATACGTTCACCCGCCATAATTTCGACGATTGCGCCGAAATGAGCGTGCTTACGGAACCAAAAAACCTGAGAGATACGGCCAACATTGGATTGACACTGGTTTGTGGGACAGATTTTTTTAGGGAAAAAGGACTTTCCTAAGCTTGGACTAACGAGAGAACCTTAATTGACGACAGATTTCATTAATTACGTTCTTTACTCGTGATAAATTGTCTCCTTCGATAATCGATAATTTCATATAAATTAATGCTTCTTTGTAAACTGATATTCTTGTTAAGAAAACAGATTGACATAGAAAATAATAGAACTTTTAAGTCCAATCTCAACTTTCACAATGAGTAGTTAGCTAATCGTCTTAGAACAAAATGCATCAAACTAATTTTAAATTAGAATCAAAATTAAAAATTATCAAATTAAAGTAACATTTTGCTCATCCTGCTACATAGTTAGCATTATGACTGATCCCTGTGTCAAAAATTATAACCGATTCTGATTGAAAAAATCATTAAACATCTTAATAAAATTAACGAAACTTTATGGCAGAAATTTCGTCAAAAATAACAGGATGCGTTCTATAATAAATGAAATAATTTGCAGTAATAGAACTATATTTATAATTTACGTATGGTTTAGTATAGATTTTTTCCGGATTGTAAATACTTATTAGCATACGGAATTCTCTGAACCAAGGGTCATCACCATCGAGTCGTGTGTCGTGTCTATTCTCGCGACAGTAGACAATCGATTCTAATTCAAAATGTATATACGAAACAAAGAGAGAAAGAGAGAGGGAGAGGAAAAGGGCGCATGAGATATTACTGTTTGAACAATGAATTCTGAAACAAAGTTTCACATAACGTTTACGAGAAATTCGTATCGAAATTTTATTCGGCTGCTTTGTGATTTTCCTATGTAAGGCGCTTTCGACTTGCGAATTGATCGCGCCACTGTCTCAGTCTTACGATTAAGTCGCTAAAGTGCGAAGTTTTGAAAGTAGGACGATGACGCGGAACGCGGTTACACTCGGCTGAATAATTCAGGGCACGAAGCAAAGCGTGAGTGTGTGTGTCTTACTTACACGACGGTTACCGAAGCCGCAATTAATGCGCGGCGTTAGTAAATTGATTAGTTTTCCGTACACTCAGATTAGTTGAGCGCGCAAAGTGCGACGACATCGTAGCTACGAATCTGAAACTGTGCCAGCTGGATAAATTCACAACGAAATGAATTCGTGATCGAGCTTGTCTTACGCGCGGAATTTCATCGTTGAAGCTCCAAGTTTATCGTACTGCTTCGTGGATTTGTGAAGGCTGCGCCGAACCAACGTAAATCTTGAGGCAAGCATTACAATGTATACATCGTCGAATTAACATACATACATTCTTAATATTCTTGTCGATTTAAACTTCATCCTGCTTTCGTTTCAGCAAACTGAATAGTGTCGCGAGAAAAATGCTTGGGATATTGCAACTTTTTAAACGATTTCGAAACTCTATCGGATCGAATATAATTATGCGTCTCTTTGTGGTAAACCATAGGAATTTCGTTTCTGTCGATTCAGCTCGACTTGTAGCATAGCCATTGATTCTCGACGTTCATTTCTTTTATGTTGAAGAAAGGGAAGTACGCGGGTCGGCTCGTTCAATCTCGCCTTTTGAAGACCATTCGCTCTTTGACCAATGGCTGATAAACTGTCCTCTGTGTAGTTGCAGTGTATTTTTTTCACTTTTTCACTTTGTATTGAACCGTAAATAATTTCTCAATAGAATGCGCTTGAACAAAATAGCAATAAAAAATTTTATTTTTAATTTCCGGTGACGATCAATCAAATCTCTTTCTTTCTTCAATGCAAATTTATAAACATTTTCCGAAAATACCTCTGGATTTTTTATCTCCGAATATCAAAACATTCAATATTATAGTACTATATAATTTTGACAAATTATTGCATTAGCATCTCTTTTCTCGTTGCACAATCAAGCGGTATGCGCGCACAAATTAATCTTTCCACTATTATGATATTGCATCCACTGCAATTATCATACACAAATTTGCAAAAACCAACCGATATTGTAATAATGTAATATCTTATTTTACCTCTATCTTTCTCTATCCTATTTTATTTATTATTAATATCATTTATCACGTAAAATAATGAATGAGGCCACAGTCGGGATGGCATAATAAAATTAAAAATAAACTAATATGTATATATCGAGTAACATTTTGCTCATCCTGCTACATAGTTAGCATTATGACTGATCCCTGTGTCAAAAATTATAACCGATTCTGATTGAAAAAATCATTAAACATCTTAATAAAATTAACGAAACTTTATGGCAGAGATTTCGTCAAAAATAACAGGATGCGTTCTATACTAAATGAAATAATTTGCAGTAATAGAACTATATTTATAATTTACGTATGGTTTAGATTGATTGCAGTTTCACCAAACATATACAGTTTAGCTTTAATTTCTGCACGACAGTAGATATGACGTTTCTTTAATATCGATCGGTTAAATGGTTATTTCTTTTATGTTCGAAACTCGTCTTGTTTATGTCTTGTAAATGTCAGTGTGCTATCGACTTTTTCTCTCTTTTTTTTTATTTTGTTTGTTTTGCCTTGGTAAAATGTGTGCACAAGTAAGTGACAACGAGACGGAGTACAATGTGTACTAAAACGACGTGATGCGGTCTGGTAAAAAGTGTTGGGAACTAGTTAAACTCGTGTCGACGTCATGCAAGTTAATTTATGCCCTCCGCGTACCCGATTCATCCCCGAAGTTAGTAACGCGGCGTCGGTTAATTCCGGTAGACAAGAGGCAAGTTTAGGGTCGAACAGCGCGAGAGAACGATTGTGTAGAAAGGTCTAGGTTGAAAAGAGTATGTATACCATTTATTTGGTAACATTGCCGATGTCTGCGCTGTGACTTCGACAATAAAGAAGATTCGTGACCCGGCTAAGACAGTCGCGCAAACTCGTCGGTTGCACGTGCTATCTAGTATCTTAGTCAATTACACCCTCCGTTATTTCGACTAAAACTTTGTTCGAGAATGAATGCGCTGCACGAGAAGAGGACGGGGTTGACTCTTAAAGATCTTTAGGCAAGACGCAGGGACGTAACTCGTTGTGATGTAAACTAAGATATTGCAAGATGCCATGAGTGTCTTATGAAGATAATGAAATTTAGCTTAGTCCTTCTTATAAATACAAAAATTGCTTCTTATAAATGCAAAAATTAACGTCAAAATTTATTTAAAGATTTTATTATACTGTTTTACCACTTCTTTAATATTCAATATTTTATTTTTGTTACGATGTGAACGAGTGAATCACTTAAAAAATGTATCCTTACACATCCGTGCGACATTACTAAAGTTTCAACATTCGCGGAATTTCTACGACGCTCGCGGGTATGAGGAAAAATTCACAATCCGTTCCTGGGGAAACTCTTTAATCAGCACGGTGCATTTTTCTCCCGGTAAGTGGCGATTCTCTTATCTGAGTTTCCTAGCAAACCCTCCCCCCTTACTCTACTCGCATCCGTTAAGCTTCGTACCGGATAACTGTGAAAGCAACTCGCCCTGGTTGTCCTGCGAGGATTTAGGCAAGGTAAAAAAAATGTTGGAGACTAGGAAAAAAGGATACGAGCGAAGGGAATACGGGTAATGACTTTACTCGTTCGCGAATATAAACTCGTCTCTCCCACGTGAAAAAAATGTTACACACACACACACACTCAGTGCATAAAAGCGCGTCGTTGTGAGCGCGACGCGGCGAGAAAACAGGCAGCGTCATTGCGGGCGCGGGAATAAGGCAATTGCAGGAAATTTTGCATTTTAATGAAGGCGCCAGATATATGTATACTCGCCTGATATTAAGTGGCGTTCTTATTCATTGCTGAGTAAATCCCCTTCCGAAACACTTAATGTTAAGCTGAAGCGCGCGGCAAAGGATCTCGCGGGAACCGACTAGCCCTTTTAGCGTTTGTTGAACACTTTGTTAACAAAAATTGCAAAGTTCGGTACAGTTTCAAATAAGTCGATAAGCTTCACGTTCGAGACTGTTAGCAACAATAGACAAATTGGTCGGCCGTCATAATAGAAATAAAAAATAAAGCGCATTTCTATTTATATCTTGGGGTGTTAATAGCGGGAAGCTGATAGTTTTGTTCGCAGTCATTGAGAACAAGATGCATTTTTTCATAAGTATAAAAACTAATTAAAACTTTTTAAAATCCGCTCTTCTCGCCTTATTTCATTAACCACGTGCAACTTTGCACTTAAGCCTTTACTATTTTTTATACATTGCATTACAGTTTATGCGTGATTAACTTTCCGTCCTTACGGTGTGAATTATATTTTCAAACCCAAATGAAAGATGACACTTGGAACAATTCTTCAGTGATATAGTAGAGAAAAACTAACGGAGTTTATAATATGTAGATATTCACTTCTCCGGGTATTTAAAATATCTGAAAAACTATTCGCTTCAGGAAAAACGCTGAATTCCCCGAGAGTTTGAAAGATTCTCGGACGGGAATTCTAGCTACAGTGCACTCGATATTGACGTCAAGCGCGCACGCCTGATACAACCCGGAGTAAGACAAGTGGAAACATCGGCGACGAGAGCTTTTTCAAACGATTCTATCTTCGTGCTCGGGGCGCGAGCAATGCCGGTTATTGTTTCGGAACTTGCGTGCAGGTCGCGTAAGGATGATGCAGATAGCGATACACCAGATTCGCCTGCGAATGACAAAGCTTTCTTCTTCGACGAGGTTCGAAGATTCGCAGATAGCGACGTAGTTTTCTTACCAAGTTACCGTGCCTCTTTACACCTGCAAAAAAGTTTCGCGACATAGCTGTATCTGCTTTGTCAATCGAGCGCGAGTTCGAAAATTTTATCTAGGTCCACTCTACATACAATGTAACTTTCGCGACTTACTTAGCGACTTGCTCGTTGCAGACGAAAGTAAACTACGTTCGCGAAGAAAAATCCTCGTAAAAAGGAAATACTTTTAAAGTCAAGAGAAATTCAAATAGCTACACGTATAGAACACACAGAAAAAGAAAGATTCGATCTTATTAATGCCGTTACAGAAAAGTTTGTGACTACGAATCAAGTAGATACAACGTGCGCGTGCAAGACATCGTTTTCAGAGAGTATATAAATTGATATAAAATTACTATATCGTGGTGCAATCCTTCTTACAGGCCAGTTAAGAAATCATTCGCGAAACGTTCTATGGGGATGGGAGAGAAAATGTCGAACCATTTTTGGGAACAGTTTCAGGAACGGATTTTCACGCTCGCCGCTTGATCATTCCGTGACGTACGTTATCTCGTCTTTCGAAGCATTGCTGAGTTACGAATTGAAAATCGATAACTGGCTGATCTCGAAACGGTTACTCTGTGTATGTCTTTATACGTCACTTGTAGTATCCCAATTTTATCCCTCGAGACCTTTTGACCTACATTATGGAATTGAAACTGATCCCAGGTTCGATCATGTTTGTGAGAATAAATTTGGCATGGATTAATTATCTATGCACATCGTTTTATTCGAGCTGGGGGCACGTGCTCTTATTTAGGTCGAGTAAATGAATTCTTCACATGCCCAAAGACCGATAGTGGCTGCTGCGCTTTCGGATATTAATACATTCGTCTAACAGCGATGCAAAATACATGAGGGCAAAGACTATTTGTTTTTCATCTTAAGGTTTAATTAACGTCCGTACGGAAATATATTACGTTGGGATTTGCATATATTTTCACAACTACATGAAATCTCATACAGTCGAGATTAATACCGTAGAAAATATTTCACCTTTCATCAAATTTATTTAAATATTATACCTATAAATTGTAATAATATAATAAGTAATAAAACGATTAACTAAGTAATTAAATAAATAACAATAATTATAGACAAGAAGACCTCTTATTGAATAAATAAATATATTAATAATATCTGCCATAATTTATTAATGGATTAGTGAAATATCCTGATAAATTTTTCTAGCAAGATTATGTGCTCTGTATGTACGCACGCACAGTAGTGCATTATTTTGCAATAATATTAATATCACTGTGTATTTATACCATTGCGCGTATATGTTTAATTACGCTTGACATTTTCAAATATGCTATGGCAAATCAACGTGACGAGCAAATATTTACATTTAATAAACAATTGTTATCTAAACAATGGTAAATGCTAAAACTAACGCGTTTCTGCCATAATGCATAAATGCTAATAAATTTTTATTTTGATATTCTTTTAAATTTTGTAAAGCTATGTTGGATGATACGTCATTGGTGCAAGATGGGATATATGATAGGTTATAAGATAGAAAATAGAATAGGCTCCATGTGTAACGTAGCAGAATGTTGCGTGCTCCGACTCCGTGAGCTCAGTTTCGTTCGGCGTTGGAAGATTGGAAAACTTGATTATATATATATATAGCAGGCTCAGTATGTTTTACTGTTTCTTTTTTTTCTCTTTTTGTCTTCATGCCTATTTCTCTCGCCATATTTCTGCAAACTCATCACTCGTTGCCATCTGTCAACTCTATTTTTGATTTTGATTGCATCTATGCGTTTTCTTTGAACGATATTTATTCTTTTCAAACTGTAAATTGCAAATCTATTAATTTATTCTATAATACCAGAAAAACAAAGTATCTAAATGTTAATTTTTATTTTACTTTAATATTTTGTAATGATTTCATGTGACGTGAAATGTATAAAATACATAGAATGCAATTATAATAAAATAATACGGAACTTTTACGGAGAATTTTTGCAAAAGATCAGTTTGCTGTGTGCTTTGTTTCCTCTAGAAATTCTACATTTTTGGGTTTAGGAGTTTTCATAATGTAGGGCGACGATGCAATGTCCTACATCCGCTGCGCTTGGGCATAGCATAAAGCAAGCGCGTAAGAAAGTCGTTAGTGTCACGGGCGATTAAAGTTGGGGGAATTAACTATGAAACGCGGTAGAGACAACTGTACGAACTCGGCTTGACCGCGCAGTCAGGATTAAAGTAGGTTTACACATTAATTACGCGAGATAGCTCGCTCTTTATCACACCCTACACGCGCGTACATTACACACGGGGCTACTGTGTTTTACTAAAAGTTCCCACTAAAAATCTCGTGCATCAGGGCGAGACTTTTCACGCGACGGACAGAATGAAAAGTAATTTAGCCCACGAACGTTGTTTAGCCCGCAGAAAGTTACGATACGAGAAAATCTAAAAGTTCTAAGGACACGCCATGCTGCTCTTTACATCATACTACAAGGGCGGCTAAGAAGCACGTGATGTAAGTTTCGGACAAAGAGCAGGTTCTTTCTCCGATAATTTTGCCATCTCACGTTATTCGATCTGTATCATTCTATCGTGTTGGCAAACTTTAACATGCATTAATATTATTTTTCTATAGAGAAACGGCAAGTATTACATCTAATGTCTTATATTATAAATTATGATGAATCATAAATTTTATTATTGACACTAAGTCCCATCAATGTTGCTATAATAGATTATAATTTCTATTATTTGCATTTAATCATCGATACTACTATTTAAAATGTTAAACTTTGTATATATTTGTTATTATATTTTGTTATTAATATTTATATAAGAGATAGATTGAAAAAGAGAAACGTAACGTAACCCATAAAAGATAATTTTTTTACAAAAACAAATAGAAAATGTAAAATTTAATTTGTTCGTATTTTGTATTTTTATATCTTTTTCTACCTTGCATTAAACTGCTTTATGTTATAATTATAATTATTATTTAAAGATAAATATCTTTTACAACTTTTGACGTCTTCTATAATGTTGAGATTATTAAAAGACGTTTTATTTCAAATTGTATGTAAAATATCTGTGTCAATTCTTGACACGGAAACATTTTGCGTAAAGGAAACTTTACTAGCTCATTTAGCAGGTCTGGTTAAATAATAAAAGCAACCCGAATACAACGAGCGAAAGCCATTATCGCGTTTATTCGCGGCAATCGAAAATTTTCTCTCAATTCAAAAGAAGTACAAACTTCTTAACTGAAATTGGTACATATTTGGCGAGTCATCGACAAAACGCTCGACTTTCGTTACGCTGGTTGCGTTCACAAATGGGATTAATATCGTCAAAGACATAATTCCATTGGTGGAAAACTCGCGAAAATAGTTTTTCACCATTTCAAGCGCTCACCTATTCCCAAGTTGCATGCCGTGAATCATCTGAGAAGGAAATAAGAGTGGATGAAGCCAGTCATGTCATTCCAGTCCTGTAATTGCATTGCACTCTACCTAGTTCGCTTCAACTTCGCATGGATACGCCTTATTATCTACACGGTTACTTAGGAAAAGAAGCGAGAAGATACTTCCTCACAACTCTTGCGCAACAGTATTTGCATAAAAATACATCAACTACGGGAGAAAGCGTCTGCATCGTATTGCATGCTCGATACATATTTTCCTTGTCTATCTACAGGAAGTAACGATTGAAATGATACATAGAACTGAACTTTCCAGATGATCACTAGCCACTGTGTATAATCATCGTTTGTGCAATTCCTCGTTATCTATTTCACGTGTTGTGATATAGTACGCGTAGAGTATTTGTAATATATAAATGAACAATTTCGCTATCTTGTGTAGCGCACATTTCGGACTTTCTCCGCAACCCCACATGCCAATCTGACAATTTGTTGACCGTGGAACAGTAGCATTGATAGCGTTTACAAATGCTATCAACGTGCAGTCGACGCGAGAGAATTTTCTCGGCGAAAGAAATCGAGCGAGGTTGCTCGCGCGAGAAAAAAAGAGGAACATGCAGGTGGAACACTCGCACGATCCAACAACTGAACGTTTGACACCTTGCCGGGAAGCTACGGATAATCGAAATGAAACGTTGGCACTGAAAACGGAGTGTAATCGTGAAACGGACGGGCGTGATAGGAAGGAGAAAAAGGATGAAACAGAGAGCGAGACCGAGAGTCGAAAATAGAGTCTGAGAGAGAAGAAACTCGGTCGTAATCAGAGGAGTACGTCGATTTCTACCCTCGACGAATCCCACTGGAGGACCGCGACATTGTTCAAGGAGTGGAATAAATAAATAGCCCCCGAGACAATCTCAAGCATCCGGTAATTATCTGGGGATTTAAGAGCCGAACAAATAAACCTCCTTTCGCGTTAATTGACGCAAAATTGTCGCACGTTAAATAATTTTCAATTCTATATTTTAGCCTTCATCACATTTATATGAATAGGCATAAAATATAACTCGCGATTAATTGTCGCGATACATTAATGCACGAGAATTATCAAGAGTATTACGTTTCAAAATGGCAATTTGTGAAAATCCATCGAGAACACGATACGCTTTTTAAATGTAAAATAAAACATTGAAAAACAATTTTTCGCGGTTATAGATAGTTTTTCAAAATCATCGAAAAATTTACTGGACTACATCACGTACGTTGCACGCGCGTTTGCACTCGCAGTTCTGGTATCACAGGGAAAACCGATATGTTTTCGACTCACGTGCACGTACGCATCATAAGAGAGTTCTTTTCGCGTCCCAGCCACAATGGGGTGTATCGGAGAACCACGATTTTTCTGTTGAACCGTAGTATTCGCTTTTTATTTGCAAGCACTTCTGAATTTGCAAAATGCCGCGGTATTATATCATCGATATTCCATATAAAATCTATTCAATAGATTTGCTGCATGCATTAGAAATCATAGTTATCTGAAAAATTTCCTATTGTGTATTTTTTCTATTGTATTATTATTGGGAAATATTAAAACATATCGCATTAAATACATATCGTGTTTATAATTTATATGCGTTATTAGAATGATCCGCTCTCGAATGGAGTTGAATTTCGAATTAATTAGCTGCTGAATTATAATATGGATTAACACAATTTGCTTTGCAACACCAAATACACTATGGAAGTGCGTGTATTGGGTGACCGCATTGATTGCTTCATTCCAATAATCCTGCAACATAACATCAAGCCGCAGCTGCTTCCACCATGTGTCGATCTATCGACAATCGCGTGACACTAAATTTCCTGGACGCTATTAGAGCGTCTAAAATTAGATATCTGCGCGCGAGGTTGCGGGATCTTCTTAGAAAAAGGAAAAGGTTTAATTTTATTTGAAGTGGAGAATTCTACAGTAAACAAAAGAGAGAAAACGGTCGAATTTCAGTGGTTAGAACGCTTATCCCAATAAGAAAACGACGAAGCGCCGTAACCTGATTTATACGGGTATTTTACTCTGTCGAATCTGTCTTTCCTTTCTACGATCTTCATTCCTCTTCCGTGTTTAGTCGGTATGTTTCAAGTCCCGTTGGTCCCCATAGAATCAGATAGGAGCAGGTGGTGCGTTATTTTGGTACTTCAATGCCCGAAGCAACTCGCTCGTAAACTGCGAATTTGCCGTATTCGGTTGTATTTGGAGTGTCTTTCATTTTTCTCTCTCTCTCTTTCTCTTAATTCGATTAATTAATTAATAAATTTATTTATTTAATTTATTATTTTATTGATAACGTTAATCTATATATTATAAATTTTGGTATATTATAGATTCTATAAGTACTAAAAAGAAAGTTCATTTTTTTTCTTTCAATTTATTTATATAATTTGTATTTTCGCTGCCAATATCAGCTTATTATTGTTGTGTTTTATATGTTTTATATAATATGAAATTGCTCTATATATTTTTAGTTCTTCGCTATCTGATAATTTAGCTCGATCTAAATTTTATGTTATAAACAAGCATTTCAGCAAGTTAGCTTGACTAAATCGTGTTTGACAATTATTATTTTTCCTGTTATTTATTGAATTACATCATCCATTCATTCCTGATTTACTAATTTTTAAAAATAATACTGATTTATCGCATAAAAATCTAACACAATTATTTTCTAATCTATCTTCAACTAAATATTTAAGCCAATTGCTACTTAAAATCAGTATAATTGTTGTTTAACTGCTTCTATATATCAAATTTGCTGTAATAATACTTTTAAGAAACTTAACAGAAGAAACACACACATACAATACGATAGCTAGAAAGCAGGGCACAGAATATCCCAGTACGGTTGCACGAAGGTGCAGTATTCGCGACAATAAGTATCGCGTTCACGCCCCAACTTTGGACATTGAATTCCCCCATATGTTCCCGAAGACTTTCTCAAAACGAGATAAGCAAGTGCTAGAATACAAAACAGACGGAGAGTCTCTCCGATGTTATCCTCTGTTGGTTTAAAAGCGGGAACGTCAGTTAAAGAGAGCGTCCTTGCGGCTGATAAGGTTCCTTATCACATAAATGAATAGTTCTTTGAACATCCAAGAACCATTTTAAGAAACTTACTTCGCAAGTGCCATATATAAAACCACAAGACAGAATTAATAAATGGCGGTGTACTCGGGAAAGAAGCGCTGTTTTTCTTTAAAGCGTGCACCTCTCCGTTGGAACAACCGGAGGAATAATCCTCCTCGCATCTCGAAAATTTAATTAAAGCTACACGAAGCAGAGCTAGAAATCGTTAGAAAACAGAAACTTGTTGGAAATCGGTCGAGGGAGGTGGAAGGGATCATGGACAGACAGCGGAGCCTTGCCAAATTTCCGATGCAGCAGCAAACCGGCATCAGTTCGTCCGTAGCTCCGCCACGACTATACTTTGGCATAATGCAATGTTCGAAGTTTTCGACGATCCGACCGGAGCGGTGGAGCGGCGCATCCACTGCCGCTTCATATATTCGGGAAGGGAACAAGGAAGGAAGAAAATAGTGCGCCCTTGTTCGCGTATCTTCAATATTGCGCCGCAAATTTCGTCTCGCTTCGATTTCATTTCGCTATTAACAGATGATAAAACCGATCAGACGCGCGACGCGGGCAGAAGAGAGGAAAGGAAGAGAAAGGAAGAGTCGCGAGGGATTGCACGAGATATCATCCCTCGAGGGTGGAGGAAAAGAGCCGATGGCCGTGCGCGAGTGGCGGCAGTTTGGAAGAATTGCAGCAGTTTCGCAACTGTTTTCCGTTCTTCTGTTCCCTCTACTGTTTTCCACGCTCCGCTGTGCTTTCCGAAGCGATAGCCTCCTCTGTCGAATCGCTCTTCTCGTTGCCCCCTGGACGTCGACACCCCACCGACGACGAGCGCGAGCGAGTATAGCCTCGACTATACGGCAAACTTTTCGTTATTATCGCTTTTCCGTCGGCGAACGAAAGCGGCCGAGTAGGAGAGAAGCCGGAAAAAGCATCCTCCTCTTCCTCGGGTCTGTGCCGAGTAGCGTCAGTAGTTACGGGCGACTAACCGCGCTCGCTGTCCTATTTCGATCGACTTTTTTTCGGATCTTCGACTGCTGTATTATTTATGCCGGCGCCGTTATTACCGCGCCTGATCGTCGGCGTTTGCCGAAACGCTCGCACGTTCCGTCGCGAGACGACGCCGTTCTCGATCCCAGTCTCTCGTACAGCATTTACTTAACTTTGCTGGCTGGTACAACTTTTTCGTGTAACGTTCAATAGGAAAGAATAGCGGAAGCACTTTGGCCCTATCTGTTTTTTTTTTCTTCTGACAATGCTAAATGTTTATTTTTGTAACTGATAATATTTTTGTGCGACAAGGAAGATTGTAAAAAACATTCGACAAAACTACAGCATCGGTTCCAATTTTTATGATAGTATAAAATTATATGCTTTAATTATTTGCATTTTTTTAGAGTAACAATTTAGCTAACGTAAATATATTGAAATCGTATACTTTTCGGAGAAAATAATCTTATTATCGAGGATTGATTTTCAATAATCTTGATTCAAATGTATGTACAGTTTCGAAGAGAAAAGTCTTGAAAAATCTTCTCCCTTGTAATTCTGTGAAATATTTCTCGTGTTATTTCTTGTCTGACTTTTGTTTAGATGAATTGATTGAATAGCTTAACAATGAGGAAGTAAAAAGAAAGAAGAGTAAATAACAGAAGCGCAAGAGGGAGTCTGGGAGTAACATCAGCGAGGATTGAGACGTCGTCTATGAAATTCGTCGAATCAGATTGTTTATGCGGAATATTCATCGGCGAGGGGGTGCGAGCACTCTCGACGGGGTGTTCACCCTTTCTTGCCGCTGATCGATAACGGAGGAACGACGGATGCTTCTCAGACAAGGTCGCTTCTCATCCACCCACACCCCACCGTTGATCCGCATTTATCCTCCTGAGGAAACCCTTAATTGCATTGTTCTCTCCTAATGAAGCTGTTTTTGTTGCAGAATAGAGTTAATTGGGAAGACAGGAACGCAAAGAGTTCGATTTCCCGTTTCGAGATTTGTCTCGCCTTTTTCGCAATTTGCTTATATTTTTCGTTATTGCTAAATACTTTAATCATATTCTCTTGGCCCACGCAGATTTTCAACAAAATTTATACAGTTTTTATACAGTTTGATGTACTTGACGTTTCGTGTGAAATTTCTATTCATTCAGGACAATGCACGTGCACAAAAAGATATATTAATTCTCGCATTGCGAATAGTAAATCTCTTCATGAAATTAACGAAACATTTTTAAGTTTTTCAACTATCTTAACAATCATTTTTTTAATTGCATAAAATAAATGTTATCATTCATAAATTATATAATATACAATTTTAATCATAAATGTGATGACATAATGTAAGAAAATAAATATATCTATGTGTATGTAAAAAAGCTCATATGCTAATATTTCAATCGCCGTTATCGGTGTGATAGATAATGTAATATTTGATTTGAAGTATTGCACTGTTTTCCATTTATTATTTTTATCATCTCTCTTATTACGGTTATAAGGCGACCATAAGAAGACCATTCGACGTAGATCATCACCATCACGATCGTAGGAGATCACGAGTAATAGAGTTCAAAATTCTGATTTCTATGACAAAAATATCGACGGGACAGAATTCCGTAAAGCTTGACGAAGAAGTAATATGAAGCGAGGTCTGGAGAAGCAGCAGAAAAATGACGCAAATAAGAACGCCAAATAAGGATCTCTCCACTCTCTTTCGTATCTTACGAACGCAAAAAAAGAAGCCTTTTTCTTCTCTCTTTCGTTTTTCCTTTTCTCCCGCTATCAGCCCTTAGAGTCTCAATAAACCTTTACGAGCATGGATCAGAAATCCATCGAAATTTCCGTCGTCGATGTAACCTTTAACCAAGCCGGAGGAATCAATACGCCAGATCAGCGCCATCGCTATCGAAGCTTTCTTCGAGGAAGGAAATTATGTTGTCGTTGTGGCGCCAGACGGAGGAAACGGAATGAAACGCACGTGGAGAACTTCATAACAAAACATCAAATATCGCGCGGCGAGGGAAAATTTTCGTGTCCCGTTTATTGAAAACTAAATCTAACGATAAATTTGATTAAAAGACCGACTGATCGTGAGTTCAATAAATCATTCGTTTTTTGACGTTCCAATATTAATGCAACAGACCGGATAAAGTCAATGCAATATTCAAGGGAGAACTTTCGGATCTATAAAGAATTCGATGCTAGAAGGGCGACGTATTCGCGAGAAGTACAGCGAATGTATCGCGCGCAGAAAACTCAGACATATCCGCTTTAAAATGTTGCGTCGAGGCAGACTGGTCGCGTGATAATTTGGCGCTAGCGGCTATCGAGCCAATTTGCCTGCCACCTCTCAATTACTGTTCCCGGAGAGCAAAAAAAAAAAAAAAATGCTGTTTCAAAATTGTCGCAAACTTTTGCGATAACTTTATTCTCACGCACACAGAGGCGCATACATACACGCACACCTACACATGTATAGAGATTCTACCGATCGATATATTAATGACTCTGCGAATATATCCCATATCTCGTCAACCAATCAGACACTATATCCAGAATTTAGATGGAACATTCCTCTATTGTGCGATTGAAACACTTTATGTCGACGAATTGTTCACCGAGATAAAACGTTGGAAAGAAAAAAGGACGAAATGAGCGATATGGTCGGGCTATGGACCACATTCAAGGAGGCCAATAATAATACAATAACCATCTATGGCAGAATAAAATGGCAGATGGTTGGTCAGGGGTGAGGGGTTATCGTTAACGATGTCGTAAGAACGCGAGATGTTCGATAAACATCAGCTAGACCGGAGGATATTATATAGGAAACATCTCACCGAGGCTAACTTCGAAGAATATGTTAAAATCGATAGGACATCTCGATTCGCTTTCATGCAGTTTGTCCATGAAATGTCATATTGAATAGTGATTCAATATGAGAATACATCTTCTTTTATAGCTCTAATATGACGCGATATACATCGCGTCACGCAATTTGCGATACATCGCGCATTTGAATTCCATTCATCGACTTGCCGATGTAAATTTAAAGTTGAAGTTTTAATACATACAGCGGCTAAATATCGCTTATACTCGCAATCGCTAGAGTCAGCAAGTCGGCGCTCAAAAGTTTACCGTCCGGATGATAGTGGAGTGACTGCTCTCTGCATCAGATTCTCGACAGAGCTCTAAGAGCGAGAGTCTCTTTCTATTCGATTCGCGAACTAGAAGCTGTCGCTCGCGAACGGGGCATTCGTAGGAAATTCCGGAGAAACTTTCCGACAGCTTCAAAGTTCACGTTGCTTCAGCGCCTCGCGCTTTCTCGACGGGGGACATCAACTGGAACACCAAACAGAAATTACGGCCGTGCGTCAACTGTGAGCGTTTCAACGAATCCGCTTGTCAGCTGAATTCTTTTCTGACGAGCGGGCTCTTCCTCGGTCTCTTTCACGTGAATTTTCAAAGGCCGCATCTTTTCCGGCTCCATAAGCAAACGTATCAGCGTAGATAATACGATTTCATAAGCAACAAATTGCAGATGCGTTTCGCTTTTTTAACTAGAATGAGATTTAAGCTCGACGATAAAGCGAGAAAACAAATTCTAAAGTATATTAATCCATTTCTTTTTTTATGAAAAGTTTTCTCATTAATAAATTTTTCGGTTGTAATTTTATTTTGCTGCTGTTCCTCTAAATAACAAAAAGCATTGGTTGCCGTATCCATTAATGCGATGCAGTTCATAAAAATGTAGATTAAAGATTGTTCAACGGTGCGAGCAATATCCGGAGAAACAATTCTCCGCAAGTGGCGAGAAACTTTGTTATGAAGCAGCCGGCGACTATGGGTGAAACGTGACGTATCAAAAAACGACATCTCGGCGCTCTCGCCATCGAGAAATAACGGATTGTCTCTACGGGATCGAGCCGATCGTTGAGTCGGACCTCGTCCTCGTCGTCGTTGCCGACAACGACGACACTCTTCTAGAGTAATAATTCTAGGTCACACCGATGCACCTCGCGCGCCGGGACGATAAATCCTTCCGCGACTACCTTTTCGCGTCGGGCGTTTCTTCCGCTTTTCGTATAGACGGACGTAAAGTAAGTTCGAAGTAGAGGATCCGTCGCTTCGTCATTACTCGTTTTCCCCCATGGTAGTTTCATCTCTCCCCACCGTTACTCCTTTCCATCCCGTCCTGCCATCACGTAATTTTAATTGCCTATATCCATATTTCCGGGAGCGGAGATATCCTCGGGGGACGAAAAGTCATTTCTCGCGACCCTCGACCATCTCGTTCGCTGTCGCCGTACTTCTTCATCCTCTCCACTTACACTTCACAAGATTCTCTCGTCCGACAATCTTACACCTTTGCGTCTCGCTGAGAGATGTCGGGGAAGCATAACCGACGGGAAGTAATGTCCGACTATCTGGGATAGATGCTAAAACGAGCGTCACGGACTAGACGTTTTCAAGAAATTTCACCTTGAATTTCTTTACCCGCTGGGAAATCTGATGAGCGGGCAGCATATCATCTATGACCAACTTTATGATTGTTGGAGAAATAACACGATGTGACATCTCTCAAAAGAGCTTTTAAATAAACTAAAAATAGGGGGATATAAATCAAGGAAAAACTCATGATTTTCGTGATCATAGTGTAATTCGATTATCTTTCTAATTCAAATATTCAGAAGGTTTTTTCTCATTAGCGATTTCAAAATTTTAATTTGATGAAAAGTTTGTTCAAGTATAAGATACATAAAATAATAAATTGTCGAATCTTAGTCGTAAGATTTCTGGTAATGTGTGTGTATGTAGAACTGATAAAAAATACGATTGCAAAAAAAGCTTCTTCTAAAATTGTGAAATATATAAACTTAGTAGTATAGATATGTGTTGGAATGGCATTTCGATCATCACAGGGCGTTGATTATTCGCCAAATCCGCCAGCTGTCAAATACGTTAATATAGCGTCACAGAAACCAAGTCGCTTTTGTAAGCATTTTCCGGGGACGAGCAGGACTATGTGCATTATTATAATGTGCTATAATATTAACATCCTGCACCGTTTATAATCACGAAAAGATCGCAGCGGTATTACGGGTAATTAACGTGTCACAGGCACAAGGGACCGTAACGAGAGCCGTTTGACTATGTAACGCTGTAACAGAAATTAGCACTGACATAAAACGAAATTATGATCTCGTTCATTTTGCCATGCCGGGCCCCTTCGTTAAAATAAAATAATTAATTTGATATTGCGTGCAAGAAAAACAAACTTATTCTTATTATTTTTATGTGCAAATTAATTTACAAGAAAATTAGAAAAATTATTAAAATGATAATATTTCTCTACTCTTTAAAAACATATTTAAATATCATGTATTAGAAAGAGAGAGAGAGAGAGTAAATATGTATATATTTTATTACTATTAATGAGAAGAACTTTGAAAAATTTCCCATTAGATTGACCTTTTTTCACTTATAGATGCAAATCGACGAATCTTATAAATTTTAAGTATTTGTGATAAAATATAACGTCCCAATTTAGTACTCGAAGAGCATTGTGCTCGATAAACATTTAAATGCTTATAGTAAAATGATATCACGTATTGAGTACATTATTGCTCTACATCGCTTTCAAATCGGCGTGTCTCGCAGATGTCGATATTTGTAAACGAAACGTGTGCGGGCATATGTGTGAGAACGTAGCGAAATAGCCGAAAAGTTGCGGTAACTTGTAAACCGCACGTGAACGTGACTATTACGTGATATCATTTTAAACCGCGGATCGTGGCGCGAATCATTTCGAGGCTCTTGGGCGTAATTCCTGGGAAATAATTTCCACGACGTTGACGCTCGCATTATTGGCGTTAATTGACGCCCGGCCGTTTCTTCTATTACCGTCGCATTCGGCGCGAACGTGATTGCCCGTTGCTAGGAGGCACGACAACGAGAACACCGAACGAGTTTTGGAGTTTGAAATAAAATTGGCGGACGGCGTGATTGCTGCCAATCGAAATTAATTGTCGAGGCGTCGCGCTACGATGTCGATGACACTCGATGTGATGCTGCACTAACTAATACAACGAATGCGTGTATCGAATGAACGCGATGATATCGTTGTCAATGCATTATGGCTATTAGTAAATATTTGAATCACCTTTAATATTTTATTCTGTAAATTTACACAGAATAATGCTGATAAATAATAATATATATAATTTCGATATCAACTCTGTAATTCATAAAGCTATATACAAAAAGCATAAAATTATTCTATATACGAAATAAGAAAATTTTAGTTTTAAGAGAACTTTTTAAAGAAAATTTTTAAAAAATTATTAAAGAGCAAATTAAACATATTTTACAGATCCTATTAAGAAAATATATATAAATTAATGCAGATGGCATACGTGCTTTTCTTTATGAGCGCTGACTTTTAATTGGAAGCCCACAAGTAACAGGTGCGCCAAGTCGCGCTACACGCGCGACTGGTTATTATCTCTCTCCCAACTTTGCTTCGGATATACTCTACACATTCATTAAAATGCGATAAAATTTCGCATTCTAATTTTCATCTCGCTCTATTTCATTAAAGCAGAATATGTATCTAGTTTTTGAATGTAATTATCTTTACACGACTGTCCTTTGCAGTCATCCATTTTACAAACTCGCATTGCATAGTTTATTTACACCTATTTAGTAACGAGGATATATCCTGAGTAAAATATTTATTAAATAATGTATTTAGTCTCTTTATTAAGCTTGGTGGCAGGAAAATGAATATCAAGCGTCCGACTTTTAAAAGTAATTGCTCACAACAAACTATACATGAATTTACGTAAAAGCATATCTATTTACGAGTCATATTTATCGTAATTATTATGAATTCTAACTGAAAACGAATCTCGGTTGTGCATACGAAACGACTATTTCTGCCGAAGAGCGGATTCTTTCGAGATATTACCGTCGATTTTTGGAACGGAAAAACTCATGCAATCAATCGTTTAACCCGGCACTTTTGCAATAAACATAAGCCGATTATTCTATATAGCGGACGCGAGATTGTTACATTAACATATCAACACGGTTTATTCGCGTGGCGTACAGGCGTAAGCGGTCAATTTACATAATGCTATGTATTATGCGACAATAAACATGCACGGCGTAGAGTCGAAACGACGACGAGCGGACGTATCGAATCCGCCATCGCATCAGTGCGCCGTCCGATCGAAATTTCGAAATTTCTTCCCTCTCGGACACAGGAATCTGTGTACGCATCTGCATTCCCGATTAGCTCGGCCGGCTGAAATTTATGAGCTGACGTTACAGGCATAAATAAAGTTACGTTGAGCACCACTGTCGCCGCATGATCGCGCAACGACGGCGACGGCGAAACTCCCGTTCGTCCTGACGAATGCGTTAAACGCATTAGTATTCCCCGAGCGCGATTATTTGATCGCGAAATTTCAAAACTGTCCCGTGCGCGACGCTGCGCAGATAATCCCGTTAAACTTAAACGATGGAATGAAAGGACGTATGTAACTTCACTCTTCGTTCGCGCGATCTGAACCGCCACGTGTAAAATTCACTGACAGAAATTACTGATCTATAAATTATTCTTTACATCAGTAATTATTTAAACGCGGCGCTTCAAGTGATTCAAAGATATTGTTTAGAATTTCTCTGATTTAATGCGACAAATTTGTGAGAACAAGAACATTAATTTGCACATGCAAATATTGACGGCAAATGCATTGTGTGCAAGTGCCAATTAGTATGTTAACAATATCAGCGATGAATGACTCAGTTGGTATCGGATTAAATAGTTTTCTATGTGGACACGCATTAGCCTCATTTACACTCTATTATAAAGCCAGTATCTGTCGGTGAAAACTTAAAGTCATTCTACTGCCGAGCAAGGGATAACCGGCGCGTGTGGTCAGACTCATGCTTAGAGATACGTATCTTAATGAGCTGTGTTTGTAAGCTGACGAAATTATCGCTCATTTAACTTTATATTTACAATATTCGGGAGGTAGAATCGAGTTTCTTTTCTAAGTTTTCTATGTAAATACAGCATATACATCAGAATTAATTACGCTTTAATTTAAGACGCTAAAATTCACTTTCTTTCTAACAGACCTGCCGTATTTGCATAAATATATAATAATAGGGAGAGGCATATGTGTATATATTTAATTACTGTTAGTATTTTTATTTTAGCATTTTAAAAAATGTGCGTATTATAGATTGCGTTAATAAATAATTTTTGCGGAATACAAATGTGTATGAAAAGGACGCGGAAAAACAAAAAAGGACTTTATAAAGAGAATGGCAAATAATACAATTTCGAATATTATCCATATTTGCGTTAATAACGAAATCTCGATAATGTCGACATGTATTTTAAAAAAATTATAGGAAGAGTATAAAAGATATCGCGGGGATATTTTTTTCCCATTACGTTCCTCGCTGAAACGGTTGCGTGAAAAATCCAGCGGACTTTTGCGGCTCATCCCAGGGAATTAATTTCCACCTAAATTAGTCATCGAACAACGGTAATGTCTCCGCTGAGTGACACAAATCGATTTACCAGATTGGAAGCCGCTGCGGCGCCGGCGTAACGATCCGAGAATAAAATCATTAAGAAATAAAAGATGCGACCATTTTTTTCACTGGCGACACATCTTTCGCACGCCCAGTTTGCAAGAAACGTGACCGCGTATATCGCATATGTTTCGGAGAAGAGTCTCACTGATATTTCAAGGGTTATTCAGAGGCGCGCGTCTCGCCATCCACCACACACGAGATGCATCCCCCTTACGAGTGCATACCACGTCCATAGGCCGCACTTACGTGCCTCTTGCATTTCTGGGACGACTACTCTTTCGAATAAGAGAGCATGACGGAAAGGTTTTCATGCGACGCTTCGATCTACTCAGCGAATGAAAAATTCCTAAAATTCTACGGTAATGCTTTTAACTTTTGAAAACGGGCATCACTTCTATATTTTTTATAAATGTGTATTTGAATATTATCGTAAAAATTGTGAAAACAGGATTTTCTCTTCACATTATTCAAAATATAAAAATCATGTAATATATTAATTAAAATAATAATAAAATAATAATACAAGTCATATAAAGGGAAAATTAAATCCAGATAAAATCCAGATTATTTTATATCCATTATGTTTCATAAAAAATAAATTAATATTATAGAGATTTTATTCTGTGGCGAGCAATTACTTTTGTACACAAATAACAAATATAATAAATTAAAACCAAGTTACAAATTTTACTCGCTGCATGGTTCCTCCGCCGTTGCTCCATGTCTCCCCGGATCTCTTTCTTCTCTCTTCTTCATCCTGAACTACTCCTTTATGGCACTCACGCGCGAAAGTACTCACTCGCGAAAACATAATTAATTACGATTGTCCGCGCACATAATCTACACGAAACAACGTGGAGATCGTGCGGCATTTTGCGCAACATTTTACATTCTCGACGTTTATCACACGCGACGCGCACTTTATTATATTACACAAATATTAAATTACGTGATTAGATACTCATTAAGTAAATACGTTATAACATTGTCCAGAATCGACCTATTTTACGACGTTTTTATGACATCGTTGGATTTCATTCTAATACGGAGCAATATTATGGTAATCGAATTAAAAGCTAATTAAGATGCGATCTTCGAAAATATACAACCGAAATTCAGTATCGCGCGATATATCTCAAATACATCAAATCGAAATAAATGTATTATTCATAAATAATTAGCTATTACTAATGTAATATTGCGTGATATTGGAATGAAGTCGGTGATATCATAAAACGTCATGGGTACAAAATATTACTTATAAATCGATTCCGAGTTGAACGACGTTGTAATGCATTTACTTATAATAAGTATTTAGTCATACAGGAAGTTAATTATCGCAAACTGATAGGCCCGTATTCAAAACGCGCTTACAACGATGTTAGCGTATTGACAAGTCGAGATATAAATATAAATAAAATAGAAAGAATAGGAGTGCTGTTACTTAAACACGCGATAAAAACTGTACAATAACAATGCTCAGTGTCGTTCAAACATAACATAACAAATATATAACTCGACTTGTCAGCGCGCTAACATCGTTGTAAGCGCGTTCTGAGTGGCCATAATCTTTAATTGTTCGTGAGGAATAATCTTATTTGACATACCTTATTACATTGTATCTTGTATATTTTAACATTTGCGCAAAATAATAAAGTGTACGTATGTAAATAACATCGGGACAAAATGCTGCGTGAACGTTTGATTAGTGCATGAACGATCGTAATTAATCGTGTTTTTGCGAGTAAGTATTTTTACATGTGAGTGTCATAAAGGAGCAGCTAAGGATGAAGAAATAAGGAGAAGGTCCGGGGATACGTCAGGCTTTGAGCAACTATGAGGTGAGTAAAATTCATAACTTATTTAATTTATTATATTTGTTATTTGTGTATAAAATTAATTGCTCGTTTATTTTTGCGATATATTTTATATCATTGTGAAACATATCCTACATATTTATAAATTTATATAATCTTTCTTTCTCTTTCTCACAGAGAAGGAAATAATTGGATGCAAATATGGTTCTAACATTTTCATTATTCACTTTTAATTTATCAAAGAAAGAATCTGAGAACTTCCTTTTTAAAATCTTAATCTTTTAAATGAAAAGATTTGCTATTTTTCTTTAATTAAAAGATTTTCTTTAACTAAAAGATTCGACAACAAGATTAAGATTCTCAGGTTTATTTGAAAAATGGTCATCTTTATACGCGTTGCGTGAATGTAATATGGTTTCTACGTGCCATATCATTTTGCTGGAACTTTTTATCGCGCCAGTCCTCAGTACTTACTCACTGTTGCAACGACGTAGCACAAATTTTTCAAAAAACCGGGCCGCGCAATAACGACTGACACTAACGTCCGGTTACGCTGTCCGCGGTGAAAAAAAAAATACGATAAAAATAGTCCACACTGAGCTGTGTCTTCTTTTTCGCCTTCTCGACATAGCCGTCCCTCGTTGTACAATTATGCGACTCACGTTCGCTCCCATGTCGCGGGAATACGAGGACGGAACACGCGTTTCTGAACGCGACGTAAAATTAGCTCCGCATAACGCCTGTCTATTAAAGAATTCCGTAGAATGCGATGATGTGCAATTTCATCTTCACTTGCAGTTACGGTGATACTTCAACCGAAGTACGTGGAACAATTTAGCGCTGATGAAACATATGGTGCTACTTTACGAGCGACTCGTAAAAGCCTCGACTCGCATCGGGCGCTTTCATCATCAATTTACCATTTGCTTTATTGATTATCGCATTGAAAGTAATGGAAGACAAAATAGTAAAACAACGGCAAAATAATACGATATGTATAAATTTATTCCAAAAATATTGAATATTTTAAAGAGAAGTATTAAATTTTAATCGTTTTTTTTTTTGTGTATAAAATATAATATGGGATAATGTCCATGTACACGTAACTTTTTTAAAGAAAATCTTTGAAAAAAAAAAACGATTTAACGGTTTTATGAATCTATTGTAATTGTGCTTTAATTAACAAAATATTATTGAGAGCACAATTTGCAATTATCGATACGGAGAACGTTTGTGGCCGTTGAAGCACATTTAATAAAAATCACAAAATCTTCGATAAAATGCAAATTTATAAAAGATGTTATATCATAAGTATTCTATCTTGATATAATAAAGCGATCTAGACACATTTGCCGACTAGTAGCATAATATCGTTAAAATGTCCATCATGTATCTAACTTACTTCTAGAAACAAACTGTGAGACCATTCGAATTTCTACATTATTCGCGGCACATGGATATCCGATTACGAGACTGTCGGCAATCACGTTTCTTCATTATTCTCGTTTTTCGGGCGCGCGAGCGGAGAACATCCATCCCGAAATAAACGCTCACGTCGCACGGCTTGATAGAAACGCGAGACAAGATCGATACGCACACATCGTGCTGTGCCGGTTGCCACGCTATGAAAAGAACTCGAAACTGGCACCGACATTGCCGCGTAAATAATTGAAACCACGAAATGGATACGTCAGTCGGCGTGATTTACATGAATGTTTGATACGTCGTCGCCTGCTCAAAATTTCGGATGCGATCACTAAACGTTTTCTTCGTGTCTTTACCGGATTCTTTCACCGGATGAGATATTTGTTTAGGATTATCTTTTGTTGACGAATATAAAAACACATTAGAAAAATTAAGAGAGAAAAAGATGTTTTTTAATCTCACCAAGTTTCATTAAATGTATTTGCCAAATTGTTTAGTTTATAAAATATTCTTCAATATATCAATCTCTATTTTTTATTATTCAATATATCATTCTCTATTTTTTATTTAATATTTGTTTTGTGTTTTATTTATGTGTATATTATGCATAGATATTAAACATTCTTTTCTCTCACGCACAAAAAATTCCTTCTATAATAAAATTCTATAATAAAATTTTATAAATATGTGAAAATAGAAATGAATAATTGTAAAAAGAATGATTGCTTCTGCAATTTTCCGCGCCATTGTCGCCTTTGACAAAAACGACATTGGCACATAAATAATTGAGACCACGAAACAGATGTATTGAGCATGATTTTCGTAGTGTAAAAGTTTAACTGGTCATTATTCTGTCGATCTGTGTCAATCAAGATCCATCTCGAAATTTGCGATCTTGTCCTTTCTCGACCGAAAGTGCATTTTTTACTGTCGGTACAAAAAAATATTCTAAAAAAACAAATGCATTATGCGAAGAACAGATCGTGTCGGTGGGAACTGCGAACAAGAGGACGAAAAAGAACGGTTGAACTGAAGCGAATTTATATACATATATATAGAAAATGGGAGGATATAGAACGGATTTGCATATCATTTTGTATATTCCGAACAACGCTGCCTCTTCTGCGTTTCGTCTCGCACCCTGCTTTGCAAAATTTGTTAAGGCAACCGCTTGCCTGCGAAAACCGTAGATGCGCTGAAAAGTATAAATTTCCGAGCCGATTCCATATTTGTTCTCGCCATACTAGATTTCTCGTATTATTGTTGCGCGATTCGGTATGTAACTCGTTAGTTTTAATGAAAATGCGTAGAAAATAATGTAATAATGAAAATAATCCCCTTTGCCGTCATTATAGCATCGCATTACTCTATGTTAAATTTATAATTTAGCTGGCAAATGGAAGATACGGAGATTTATCTAACCTGCGCTTTTCTTCTCATCTCTACAATTACACGATATAATGATTGGTAAGAAACAAACATAATGAAATTTATTAGTAACAAACTTATAAAAATTATTAGGAAAACAAAAATGTTGAAATACGCGATGCCGGTGATGGGCGCGATCGATGGGACGAGTGTTATCTTTGATATCACGTATCGCGCTTTTACACTTTCCCTTTTCCCGTTGACGTCAGATAGAAGGTCGTAATAATTCAATACCAAGGCCATTTGCTCATCCCACGTCGGTTAACCGAAAAAGAGAATTTGGAATGAAGAGATTTGACGCCTCCCATGGGACGGACTTCCTTTTTGCCAGATTTCGCTGTATGGAATTAGACTAAGAGAGGGACTCGGGTCGGATCAGGTCGATGAAATACAACTCACGAAGGAAACGGCATTGGCGCGTCGTAAAAAGATTTCTATTAAAATACGTTTCATACATGGTCCATCCACGTCATAAGCCGGCAGCGAGGGGAGAACCCAGAGATCCAAATTTCTCTCTACTCGTTGCAGAAATCGCGTGGTTTTCTGAGATAGTGCTAGACGATGCGTCGAGTACTTAAGAAAATGAAAACTTTAATCATCGGTCATAGTACCTAGTTTCTTTTCGGTGAACGATGCTCCATTCTTTTCTCACAGAACACACAAATTCTCAAACCGAAATCGCAACAAAAACTACATGCTATAACCATAAATTCTTTGACGTACAGGCGGATCCAATTTTTCTCTGTAATATCTGACTGACAAAATATAGAAAATAAATGATATTAAATGTATCTATACATTATAATGAAAAATAACATATTTACATCATTCTCGAATGATTAATTGATATATTTCAAAAAATTTTTCAAGTTTTTTTATTATTACAATATTTATTTTTAAAATATGATATATACATATATAGTATTATATGAACAAATATCTTTTTCTGTTTAACCGTCAAGTCTAAATATTCCAACGTGATCTGATTTCCACGATTCATGTAAAGATTGTTTGAAGAGAGAAACTAGCAATTCTTTCTCGAATCTTGCATTCGCAACTTTAGCGAACCATTAGTACCTGTCAGGAAACATACAGAGAAACGAGCAGGGACAAGCAGGAAACAAGGCGAAGACGTGGAAGGAAAACGGAGAACGGGTAAAAGAGAGAGGGAAAAAGCAGAAACATCTCGTGCTCGTAATATCCAGCCGTCTCTAGGATACAATGAAAGTTTGGACGAGACGCCCGCCCGGCTCGTCGGCTACCCCCATCCCTGTTCTTTTTTTAGCCGCGCTATTTGTCTCCGGACTTCTTCTTCGTTCTCTTCTTGAGCCCAAAAAAAAAAAGCGGCAGGCAGTGGAAACACGATGGCCAAGGACACGGTCTGCCTCGAGTAATGTACGAAAAGCGCTTGTTCATATCCTTTCGTGGCGGCGTATAGCGCCGTCAGGCAAGAGAATTACGGGTGGACAAAAGAACGGAGCAAATCCAAACGCGAAAAAGGATGCACGACGGTTTGCTTAGTTCTGTAAATCGAAAAAAACGAAGAAAGAATGGTAGTTTTTTTATCATGTCACTAAGGAACGCACGCGACAGTTTATCACGATCAATTACGTGAGTCGCGGATTTCTCATATATCAGAAAAAGTCCTGTCAGTAAAGTTTGTCACTTGCTCGCGAAATTTTCATAGAAAGAAGAAGACATTTTTTATTAAGAAATCTCGATGATACATTTGTAAAGATAATCATATTCAGATTATGACGTTTCTCTCTCTCTCTTCTCGTTCTAATTTTTTGGCGAATTTTTTGTATTTTATGAATGTAGTTGTATAGGTGTTATATATAACATATAACTATAATTAATAATATATGACTCTGTCATGTATATATATATATATATATATATATATATATATATATATATATATATATATATATATATATATATATATATATATATATATATATATATATATATATATATATATATATATATATATATATATATATATATATATATATATATATATATATATATATATATATATATATATATATATATATATATATATATATATATATATATATATATATATATATATATATATATATATATATATATATATATATATATATATAGCCATATATATTGTCATACGTCAATGTTCAATTATATATCTCGACATACAAATTGATACGTGTAACATTAATGCGCGTATCTCATGAAAAGATTCTTCTTGCTTGCATCTTATTGTTAGAAGAAATAGCATTTCTGCTCACGCGTGCATTGTCCGTGCCAATAATTTACCGCGCATGCCGTCTTTCGGTAGCAAAAAAAGTGTGAAAAATCTCGACGCACGGTCGTCATTATCTCGAGATTCGTCGCTCCTTCTCATTTCTTTCTGGCATGCCGTGATTCGCATGCTCGCTTTGGTCTTGGCACACAGAAAGTGAATAGCAGACGGTGAATAAGCGAACTAAACGCGAGCCAGAAATAAAAAAAAAACCGTTTGTAAAAGAAAACAAAAATGAATGACAGTGCATAAAATGCAGACGGCGAATGAAGCGTGATATGAAATTTGAGATTGTAAGATGAGATTATATACTAATGAATATTTTGGTACACAGTAAAACTTAGAAAATACACTTTTGAAATAGATTTTCAGGGTCTATTTTTAATTAAAGAATAACAATCTTATGTGAATTATTTTTATTGTACTCATTACTATGGAAAATTAGAACTTCAATATTTATACGAAACATCCAGAATTAATCCATTAATCCATTTAATTAACTAAACTTTCCGATTATTTCAAGTAACTTATAGTAGTAAAATACTTTTAAAATTAAATATGAAATTATTTAATTGTGGAAGTTAAAATATTTTGCTAACAATTTGTTTATATAAATGTACTGTTGAAAAAGGATTACGCTAGTACAATACATACGTACATGCAACTTTTTTCTATTTTAATCCTCTTTCTCTACTACATACTCATTTGAAGTTTTAATGGATTTGTCTCAGTGAATTGTTTTGCGCAGTAGTGCTTCGTAAGCCGACAAAATTGAACTCGGCGATTGTATCTCATGATACGAATACTTTTAAACAATACAGCCGCATGCTTTGTTTATAGAAATAATGCTTTCAAATATGCGTTTCCTAATTATCTTCTACTTTTAAGCGCAAAATAAAAAATATTTCTCTTGATATTTTATATAAAATTTATTCCATCTCCGCTTTTGATATAATTTCGTTCAATGCCTTACCTTAATCGATCTGAAATTCTATTATCAGTCGCGCTTTACAAGAATATCGCTTTTTCGCTCTTCTCGAAGCGATGCCATCGATTCTCGATGTGACCTGACCAGGGCAAAACGGGACCTTCTGACCTAGTTTTCTCGACAGATGCCGTATTCGTTTCCGCTTGTGGCATATCCTTCGATGGCAGAAGTGTCGATTTGCGTTGGTGCATCTCGCAACACTTTTCAACGGATTTTAAAAACAAGCCACGAAAGATTTTGCCTCTCCTGTCGAGGAATTCGCAACATCACGAACGCATTTGCATCGACGCTTCTCGTTCTATTTCAAAGGGATGAATCACGACGCAAACTTGGCAAAATTTGCGGTTATATTATTTGCGGTTACGTCGAATTCACGTGTTTCACAATGCCTAGTCTAATGCTTTCAACATAGTCAATAACACTCGCGCGATAGCTATGATTATATACTTCACATCATTAACAGCATAATGCAGATCGCACGCGAACTACGTAACAATTTGTACAAGCATTGAACGCCAATTTCTATCCGCTGCTCGATTCACAACGCTATTGTTCGTGATCAGAGATATGCGCATTTAATTGAATGTGTTATTAATTGTATTATCAAAAACACGGTTTTATATCATAATTCAGTTACAGCATGATACATTCAGGGGATGTAAAATAAATCTACTAGAGCAAACAAAGTTTAATTGACCTTTCTGTTAGCATAAAGATTTCAGAAATACTATTACAGGAAGGGAGAGAGAGAGAAAAATAAATGTATAAAAAATATTACCAATATTTAAAAATTGTATCTACATGGTTCTTGTGTGAACAAATATAAAATAAAATAAACTACAAATGTTTTATAAATATCCGTAAGGTATGAACATCAATATCAATATATATATTGATACAAAAATGTAAAAAAATTGTGGAAAATTTGATGTACGAGTTCGAACGGATGTTTCTACCGAACTCCATAATTGCTTCTCTAATTGTAGTAGAGGCAGTATACGTGCGTGTGTGCGACGACCGCGCAACCAGTTCGGCGAGCTGGCACGAAAATTTTGATGCACCGTAACTATCCGAATTATCATGTAAATGGCATTCTCCGGGCAACACCGCGTTGTGTTTTCGTCCGGTCCGCAGCTCCTTGCGACAGCAATTTATGCACGAGGGGTACAGCCGCCAGATATGGCGCGTGCGCGGTACGTTAGTATTCAAGGATCGCACCGAATTGTATATATGTATATAACATATGTATGAATCCTTTGTACAGGTCCACGGCTCGTGCGCGCACTATCGTTGGCCGCGCGCGACGAATAATTGTTTCATTTACGAGTAAATTCAGTCGCTTTTAAACCGGCCACGACGCATCGCGAATGTGTATACAACTTACGCTAGTCATAAAATAATCTACCCTCGCTGACCGCATCGCCAACCGCTCGGAACATCTGATACTTACATGGCTAAGAGATTACGAACAGATTAAGTCAGCCGGACATATACAAAGGAGTGGATAAGGGTGAAATACGCGTTGCAATTAAGCAGACGGACTCGATTACGCGCGGTCGCGTGTTGCGGCGAAGAATACGTGTTGCAGCACTGTTACATTTACAAGCGCGAATATGATTATTTTTTTTTCTCTCACGATCGACTACATTGGCGGGGATTGGTATATAGGGAGGCAACTAAAATATTCGAAAACGAGGATGGTCGGGCAAAAAAACGCTCATCACGAACAAGTTGTAGAGCGAGGTTTATAAAGTATAAAATATGCAATACTACTTTTTTTTTACGATACATATATTTTACATTTTTGTTAGATTTTTTTAAATATTTGCAAGGAAGAAAAGATAAACGCAAAAATTATTATATAAATAGCTACTAGTTAGAGGGAATCCGTTGCATTGTAATTTGGTTGTTTACCGCTTGACGTACGGAGTAATAAACCACGAACGTGATGCGGTTCGCCTGGAATTGCCGAATCGGAAGATAATCAATTAGCAATAAAGCAATTATAAAAAAATAATTACGTTATCAAAGGGGAATCTGTCGCGTTGTCGACAAAGTGAACTACACAGAAATGCAAATGAACTACTAAACTAAATGAAACCAGATTGTGGTTTTCAATATTCGTTTCAACAAAAATATTGAGTGTTTGGCATTATTAATTGTACAAGACAATTAAAAGATATATTAAAAATTCTAAAGAAATTGCTGTTAAAAATGTGTAACTAAAAAATATAAAATCATTTTTATATAAATAAAGAAATTAATATAAAATAATTTTATAAACAAAATAATTATTTAATGTTAATTAAATTAAAAAATGAATGTACTAAAAATTAAAAAGCAATTAAAATTTTCAATGATTTAATTAATTGCTCTGTTGATGTGTTAATAGGTATCATTGGCTTTATATATTATCAATGGAACAATGTATTGTTGCATTTGTTAGAGAAAGACTAACAAGGCCGCAAATTTATAACGAAATTAATATTAATTAATGTACATCCCTATAGATATAATCTGATAAATTTTGAATACAGCACCAATTTTATATCACAATCACAATTTTCGACCATTTCTCATACTCATTGTCAGTACACTATCCCTTATTATAATCAAATATTATTGAATAGGTTAAGAGGGTAATGGTTGATTTGTTATATATATTTTTATTTAAAAAAATATTGTTCACAGGTATTAAATTATTCGCTTTAAAAATTTATTGCTTCTATATATTCTTTACATATATGTTTTATATATATGTTTTATACTTCATATGTTTTATACTTCACAGTGCAGTGTCCAGTTAACCAATCAGCATCGCAAAAAAGAAGCAATAATACTTGCGAGTATCGATTTAACACGCCTTTTTTAAGAGTGGATTTGCAAAATAAGGATAACGTATCAATTATATTTTTTGACGACAATATATGTAATTATTGTATTTTTAATTAGATAAACCAATCAGAAACATTTATGCACAACTTTATCATTAAATAGTATGAATCATGCAAATTATTTGAAATATTTGCAATCTTTAAAAATGCCATCGCAACGCTGTTATTAGTAAAAAATTCCGTGAATATTGGTTTATCGGATTCTTTAACGCGCGTCAAAGATTTTGTTTTATTTCTTATTTAATTCGTGGAAAATTATTCTTATTTAATTCGTGGAAAATTATTTCTTTGAAATATCATAAACGCTACTTAAAATTTCCAGAATAGTGCAAATAATACACTTTGTAAAAAGTCTTGCAATTATATAATATTGCTTCATCGGAAGTACAAACAAGGATATACTTGGTTATTTAAACTTTTCTTTGTGCGAAGTCTTCGGTATAATCTATCTGAGGAAGATATCGAAAAGTTTCGAGAGTTGTATATAGAAATACTGCAACCGCTGTGTATAAACTATCGATTTTATTTCCGAAGCACTTTCGGAATAAAATTTAATTTTAGTTATGGATTAAATGCTACTTTTCTATTGAGTTGCAATAAATAATCATCTATATATAGAACACTTATTTCATTTATATCGAAGATAGAAGCTTTATTAATTCAACAATTTAAATTTTCTTTCTTTATATCGCAAATATATTCGAATTTCTTACCAATAGTACACATGCAATGTGGCATTAAAGAATAAATTTCGTAAAGGACGCTGTCTCTTGAAACTTCACTATTAAATTTTTATTTGAATGAAGTATGAAAAGTCAGCGGGAGGAGTGGAATAGCGGGAGATCGCGGCTATATTAAGCACGCGATAACGCGATTAATGCACAGCTGATTTACTATCAGATGAGGTGCACAATCGTGCGGCGTGAGTAACCGATCAGAAGAGTCGCAACAAATTGAGACAAATCGCGTATAAAAGCTGAAAGTGCAGCGCGATAATGAGCCGCTTTATATTATTATATAATATACGCAGTATTTTCTAGATGTTAGTTTGAAAAAATTTATTATATAATATAAATCAAATAATTATATAATAGAATATATTTTTAATAATTATAATACACACATATATATATGAATCTTTATTGTCGGCTATACATCGAATATCAAATCTTAATTATATTTTCTTTAATGTATCCGTTTATGTATCCGATGCTGCTATTTATTACGAAAAAACAAACATCTACTTTACTGGAATGTATGGTATTGTTAAACTTTATATGTTTGAACATGTGTCAAATATCACTACTGCGTATTTATTTGATTTTCGTATGATTAAAACACTTGTCATATACTACATCAAAAATATTTCGCGCGCGTAAAATTCATTCTCATATAAGGTTTCAAACGGTTTATTTGTGGATAAAGGACATATACCTTGACGCATACAAATCTGAACTCAACAAAAGCAATTTATACGCAACCATCTCATTCTATTTTATTCTGGTACTGTGAAAAGTGAATATTTACTTTAATATATATTTAGATTTTTATAATTAATCATATTTGATGAAGAAATCGTTTAATTTAATATATGCTAATAGCAAGTTAATAGCAGTAATTTTTAATATCAAAAATTATTTAAGAGAAAGAAAGAAAAAAATATGTATATTATTATATTGAACGTAAAAATATTTAGAGTTTCTTTTATATTTCATAAGGTACTACACAGGATTCTAATAAAAAAACCGGAAATGCGAAAAAATATACCCCTCTCAATACTTGAATATATTTTTATACGACACATGAAAAATTGTGAGTTCCAAAACGCGGAGATCTATTCTATTATAATTATTATTAGAACACTATAATTTATTTTATATGTATCATTATTCACACATATTAACTCTAGTTCTCCGTATTTTCAAAATAAATTAAATAAAAACTACATACACACTTAATATTTGAACTGTCAAATGCGTCGCTCAGTTATGACAAGTTTTCATTGATATAAAGTAATGCACAGCGCAACATCGAGATAACCAATCAGCATCACAGAAAAGAGGTAACAATACTTGCAAGTATCGATTTAACATGCCTTTTTAAAAGTGGATATCTCAATGAGAGTTACTCACGGCATATTATTAGAATATTATATGTGTGTATTATATATAAAATATTATATAATGCGCCATTTAGTTTTTATAAATAATAATAGACAAAAATGATTAATGATAAAAAATCGCGATATTTCTTGCAATATTGGAGTGTACGAATATTAAGAGTTTCTTTTATATCTCGTGGGATGCTACCCAGAACCCAAAATAAAAAACCAGAATTGCGAAAAAATTTATCTTTAAAATATTTAAAATTAAAATTTTATTTAAAATAAAATTACAGGATTAAGAACGTGCTGTAAAACGATGGAATCGCAAAATTGAATAATTAATATGACGATAAGTTTCATGACATTAATCGTTTAATAAATAATTGATCTATAATTTAAAATACTTATATAATTTAATATTTTGCATATATATTTTATAATATGTAAAATATTTTGGGGGAGTGCCGTTTAAAGTATCGCGCGTGTGAATCAATCTGAGAGGAGGAGGAGGCCTAGGAGAGGCATCGGGCACTGATGGAACAACCCTGTGGTAAGTAATTTATTTGTATATTAATTATTTATTAATTGCGTACGTACAATTTAATTTAAACAATTTATCGCGTAATTTGGCTTTTTATTTATATGATCTAGACAAGAGAGAATTAGAGAAAAAAATTTTTATGTGTAAGCTATAATTTTGTAAAAGTTTTTACTTTTAGATTATAGCTTGTATATGGAATTATTAATAAAAGTGTTTTTTTTCAAAATTTATAAAATTATTTTATTAACCTGTATATTATTGTATGCATCGAATATAAAATTCAATGCGTATAATACATTTTTTAAAATATTAATTATTTTGAGCGCTGCTACAATTTGGACCTTCTATTTGCATGTTACAGAGCAACGTAGCGACTCTGATATTCTGAGAGGAGGAGGAGGCTTAGGAGAGGCATCCTGCACCGGCGGAGCAACCCAAGGGTGAGTACTTATTATTTGTATTCTATTTGATAAAAATCGCGTACGCGCATTAATTCGTTCTCTTTATTTGAACGAATTAAACAAGAGAAAATTTAAAAAGAAACTTTTTACATATATTCTATAAAAATTTCTATGTAAAAAAAAATTTTTTTATAGTTTATAAAATTATTTCATATTTATATAGAGCTTTTTAGTGTTGTATGCATCGGATATAAAATATTCCGCACGAAATATTAATTATATTTTGGATATTGCTATAATTTGTATTTTACATTTGTATGTTACAGACAACGTTGCCTCAAGACCAACAACTCCGCTGTTGCGCATCAGTGCCGGTGAGTGATAAACTTTATTTTATTTTGAGGCAACAGATTCGTAGATATTGTAGATGCAAATGTAGATTGTAGATTGTAGATAGATCCGTGGCCTCAAAATGGATGGGCTAGAATAGATTAAATAAAATAACTTTCAATAGATTTTTTCAATATACATTAAAATATATTACAAGTATAATTGAAGATGTAAATTAAAATAAAAATTTGAAAAGAATATAAAATATTTTGTTTAACTGATAAATTTTATTTAATTTGTTTAATAAAAAAGGCGTTACTAATTTTATTAATTCTATAAAATAATGAAAACTTATTTTCATGTTGTGCCGATTTTATCCTAATTTTTCATAGCCCATTCATCTATATTATCATATCAATTAAAGTTTGATATAATAGAAATTCTAAATTAATATATTTGTTAAATATTGGTTTTTCTATATTATTTATTTCAAAAATATTTATATACTTAAGAGCTTATGTTTTTATATCAAAGAATTGTTGATAAATTCGGGAAATTTTATTTCAAATTTTATAAATATCATGAATATCGCTAATTTTTCTAGTGTTTAATAAGAAAGTTATTGAATAAGAACGTGAAGACTTAATGTTAAGCCAACGATTAAATATTAGTTTTTCGTTCATGAAATTTGATGACTGCTTTCGATATTGCAGAATCGCGAGTAAATTATTTCGAATTTCATGATTTGATTTTAATTTGATTTATATTTACGAATTTCGTATCGGAATTAAATATTCGTCACATAAATTAATAAACTACATCGCGAAAACACTGCGTTCTTTCCACGTTCTTGGACGCGATCGCTGTCTTAGCACTTAATAGTAGATTGAACATGGATATAGCTATTGTATATAAATTTCTATTTTTCAAGTAATTTCAAATTGTAATCAGTTTGCCTATTTCTCTTAATTTTTTCCTTCACAAACATTATGGTTACGAACGAATATATTTTATTAATAAATTTTTAATTAATATAATTTTTGTTTCTTTTTTGAGAAAATATTTCTAGGCATTGAAGATATTAACGTTAGTTTTTGTGGTTTCTTTTAAGAAATCATTTGCAGGTATTGGACATCCCGCCATTTTAGGTGCGCTCTGGATAGTTTTTAGATATACCATTCTATATATATAATAAAATACATGCGCAATTTAACATATCATTTCATAAAATTTTTACATTTTTTTAAATATTGTGTTACAAAATATTACGTATGAATATAATGTAAAATGTGCGTATACTTTAAAACTTCGAGACAAATCGAATGGGTACCCCGATATCAGTGAAATATCGACAAATTAATGTATTTAAATATTACAAAAAATGATTAATTATAACTTAGAATTAATTATGCTTCATACTATTTTAATTTATTTTATATGTTGCAAAGTATTCAAATTAAATTTTTTTAATTTCGCTGTTATCGGGTTCGATTCGTCTCGAACAGTTGGTATTAAATTTTGCTGTTATCGGGTTCGATTCGTCTCGAACAGTTGGTACCCGAGAATTATTTGTATTCGCATATTTAACACTAGCTACAATAATGATGCATGTATTTTATTATTCACAAATATAGTCGTTTGTAACCACATTTTTATAAAAATCGTTATATCCATTTAATTTTCAATAAACAGTATATTTCTTAATAATAGAAGAACACATTTTCTTGAACGAATTTCAATCTCATGAATTAAAGATGATGACAATGGTAACTGTCGTTGATTCGTTATCGAAATCATTGCTAATGGGAGTAGTCCGGAAGATCCGGAATTCGTTCCCTCCTACAGCGAGGCTCCTAATATTCAACGGATCACTTAACTTTTCTTTGCGGATTGATCTTGCGGGGTCCGATGTAGAAGCAAGAAGTTGATCGTTCTCCATCTTTAGGATTGTTCTTGTCTTTGTCGGAAATTAACCGGCGTGTTATCTGGCGGAGGGACCTTGATCTGGTCAAATTGTTGGGCCAGTTATCCTCCACTGAACGTGGCGATAACGCAGTTTTTTTTTATAACGGTATCTTAAGATTTATAAGATTTTATTCTGTTTAGCCAATCCTTCACGAAACGGTACATATATTTTATTCTCAATCGCGAAATTTTTATAAAATCACGCATTTGAAAATTAATCGGGTATTAGATTTTATATTCATAAATATCTTATATTACAGACGCGATTATAAAAAGCGCTCCAAATGTTCGTTGAAACATTTTTGTTTAAATATATAGTAATTATATCGTT
>NW_021851090.1:803544-825881 GCF_003651465.1 Formica exsecta
CGGGGTCCGATGTAGAAGCAAGAAGTTGATCGTTCTCCATCTTTAGGATTGTTCTTATTTTTGTCGGATATTAACCGGCGTGTTATCTGGCGGAGGGATCTTGATTTGGTCAAATTGTTGGGCCAGTTATCCGCCACTGAACGTGGCGATAACACAGTTTTTTTTATAACGGTATCTTAAGATTTATAAGATTTTATTCTGTTTAGCCAATCCTTCACGAAACGGTACATATATTTTATTCTCAATCGCGAAATTTTCATAAAATCACGCATTTGAAAATTAATCGGGTATTAGATTTTATATTCATAAATATCTTATATTACAGACGCGATTATAAAAAGCGCTCCAAATGTTCGTTGAAACATTTTTGTTTAAATATATAGTAATTATATCGTTTCTCCGATTGTTCTAAAAATTACATGTACGTACATTGGAATCGAATATTACGGCTATCGTCGATTTATTTTTTCATCACGTTTTTTTTGCAATTTTAAATCGCGGTTTATCTTGTGATTTAATCCTTGATTTACATCGAAGTTTCATTTGTATTTTCTCGGATATTTTCTCTGAAAGTCTACGCAAAATGCGCCAGTAGTCTAAGTACTTTTCTCTACAATTGAAAAATGATTGATAACTTTATTAACGACTCTTTTGGTTATAATTGTTTGCATTATATAAAACATAAGCTTTGTAAATGCATGTTAATTATTTATCATAAATAACGCATTAATCGTTACTTATCAACTATATCTGATTTAAAAATTTTTAATGAATTCTTCATTATATGAATATTTCGGACATTTTCGTGTAATAAATTATTTTGTATTACATTTTAAATTATATTTTATATTAATCTTTCGTATTATATTTTGTAATATATATTTGTAATATATAATGCCGGACAGGTCGAAGGGGAGGAGTCAGACTAAGAGAGATACCGTAATTATTATATATTTATTATATTAACATTTTTAAATAAAATGGAAGCAAAAAAGACAGTAATCGAGAGAATAGAGAAAAAGGGGCGCCAAAATATTTTTATTTCCCCCTCGAAATTTAGAAATATCTTGATACGTGATATGACATAGAAAAAATTGATTTCCTGAAACGCAATAGTCTATTTTATTATGATTATTATATTTTCCTATAGTTTTAATCTTGTTCTTTCGAATTCGAAAGAGTTTTAATCATTAACAGCGTTAATTAGTTCTTTCACATTTATATGATCACCCGATGATAGAAATACCTCAGTTAATTTTGCGCACCCAGAAAATTTTTGCTGTAGTTGCAATACCACTTTTTTGAGTGTAAATTCGGACAGTTTTACGCGAATGTAACACGTGCATATTTTAAATGGTGAAAGCTCTGATATTCTGATACTAAACTATTTAAGTTTAGCATACTATTGCATAACAATATAGCGTATATCGTTCGCATACAGTTCATATTATCAGCAAAGCACACGTTCAATGTTATCGTCGAGGGTATTGAAATCATTACGCATTGAATCCATCAACGGAGCGACCGCAATTGCACTATGACTGTTCATGCACTTAGCATCTCGTTTTGTTCACGAGTGTTTTATCAATACCGTATCATCCATCGAAACTCATTATATTTCCTCGTTGCATGGCGTCATCACAATGTAAACGTTGTAAATAACGTTGGCCTCATTGGCGTTCTACATACAAGTGAAATTTATTTTCTCCTTTCGTCCCGACTTCGAATTATATCACGTGCGCGATTTCTCGTTTAGAGAAAAAGCGGTCGAAGATCCATAACCGAGAAACGTAATCACCGTAGTTCCGGGCATCGGACGGCTAAAAAAAAAATATCGAACGGAAGCGAAAGAGAGCACCGGATCCACGTATGCGCCTCGCAAATACTGGCGAAATAATATGCGGTCGCGGGTCGGAAGCGCACTGAGGCTGCGCCCTCGGCTTATTGGCGACGTGAGTATGCGTTCGCGGAAGAGGTCGCCGACATACGCATATAAATTCGCTCTTCTATCGGTGCTAATAAATCCGCCAAACTTCTGCCATTACTTTGAATAACTTGTTTTGCGGTGTACCAAGCTCCGAAAGGTTGCTCCGGACCGGAAAGATTGTGAACCCGCTGAGTACATTAAAACGTAAAACGCACAAGATTCATCGTCGAATTTATTCAACTTCCGGGGTCGATTTAGTCCGACCGATCTCTCACGTATTTGGATATAACAGTATCTCTACATCGGACGGTATACCTTTATAGTCGTGGTACTATTGTAATCGCCGCGCAAGGTCGATTTGACCAAATTTAGATTGTACGCGTGATGAGTTCAAGAGGTTTTCGTCGATCGCTCGGAATAATGCATGCCGCAGAATTGCAGTGACTGTCCGAGACACTGTTTCCGTTGGTATTCATGCACGTCTGGATTGATTGCTGATTCCTAATTGCTCCTAAAGTTACTCCCCACGCGCTTCAACAACCTGCCCAAGAAGTTATGGTCCACCCGGCTGTGTTTACGGAGCCTTGACGTGACGCGGGATACACTGTACTCACTGTCTGACATTAACTAACTAACCGTTGTATCATCAGCCGGCTACAATTCTCTGAAGATATCTGTTCTTGCCAATTAGTTGAGTTAGAATTGTGGCCTCAATCAAAGTTGAATTGGACAGCGAGGTCCATCTCGATGAATGCTTATATCACATATTCTCGAATGGCAGATATTAGAGTGGGCCACACACTACACGAAGAATATAACGCGATCACTTAACCTGGAGCATTTTTGATAAGCACATTAGTATATAAAAAAATTTTATTTTCAAGAAAAATGAAATAAAAAATATCTTTTGTGTGAAAAATTTCAATTTTTTAAAGATAAATATCGCTTATAAAATATTTTTTATAAAGCATTCACACACACATTTTTTCTCTAGTAAAAATTATGTATATTTATTCTTAATATAAAAATAAATGTTACGTTTTAACTCTCTGCGCGCATGTAGAGAACATAAAATGAGCGACAAGAATTATAAAGCAGACAACCAGTTTGTTGTGTACAACAAAGTTATAAGAGAAAGGGACAGAAGTTGTTTTGAGTTATACTTTGAGATTCAGGATCGTCGAGGTAGCTCGTGTGTACAGCAACACCGACAACGCTTGCTTGTAATTTACCGTGAATTTGCACTGCAAAATATTCAAACTTCGTTATCTTGACACAACGTTCGCTTCCTTCACGCACTTCCTTCGGAGCAAAACAGATTATCTTATACATACAACAATTTATTATGTAAATTCAAACATTTAAGGCAACACAAATATCGTTCTTGATATTTGTGGACTCGGATTGTAAAAGTAAATTTATTGTTTGCCTTGTATTTTTTATACTGAAAAATATGGTTTAACCGTAGTAACAATTTCATTGGCAAGATGATATTACTGCAATATATTTCAGTTTTAAAACTGCAGTAGAGAATTGGTATGTTAAAATTAATCTTCCGCGGACGTATTCTATCTAAATTTTATATTAATGATAAAGTATGTAAAGTGAAGGGATGCGTTTTTTAAATTAAAACTTTTATTTATATCTGCGTTGCAACAAATAATGAGAAAGCACGGCAAAAATATATGTTACCACTCGGAAATGTCGTTTTTATTCCCGTGCGCTTTTAAAAGATTGGAAAATTTCATACACACAAAACCGTCCAATGTTTTTTTATGCACAGTTAGATTTAATGCTGATCAAAAATTTCTCAAAGTAATCGAAGGATATCCAAAAGATGGTCTTAAACAAATGCTCCTCTAGAGAATATCGTTCCGTCTTACTTAGAAGAGAAAAGTGTTCGAAGTAATTTTTCCAAGAGACAAAAAGAAAGGAATTTCTTAATGCGACTCCCGAGAAAGGATCAGAATGCGACCAAGTCACTTTCCAAAGTCGCTGTACACGGCGGAATTAAATCCAATAGTCGATTCCGCACTCGGCTGTTTACGAGTCGAGCGGCAGCTATGGCGCGATTGAATTTCCCTAGAAAAACTTGGCATGAAAAACACGATTTCTCGATCGGATACTGGCAGCTGGCGAAACAGATTTGGAAACAAACGCGATGTAGAACGACGTTGAGATGATTCTACCAGTTACACAAGAAATAAAAGAAAAAAACAAACAACGGAGAACGCGTCTGTACAGACGTGAGCAGCAATGACAATTAGCGCTTCTCATTACTCGGGATATCTCGTGTGCTCCAAACTAACTTAGGGTTAAGAAAGCTTAGCAAAACAGCTGTTTCTTTCCGGGAACGTCTCGTGATCCCAATGAGGATACACGACGAGGATAAGAAAGCGTGCCCGCGTGGATGGACGTCGGTAGAAGTCGTGTAAAAGAGACGCGCAAGCAGTGCGGGTGAAGTAAAAGCAGAAGAAGAGGGAGAGAAGGAGGAATAAGAAGAGCGCCTGGAACCGCCATGGGATCTCCGTAGCGATTTGTTCACGGAGGTTTGATTTATAAGTCTGTGAGAGCCGCCGTGGGACGAGAGAAAAGGAGAAAGGGGCTGTAGTACGCCTACGCTCGCTCCGGCGTTTCTTCGTTTGCCTCGAGGAAGAGGTATCGGCGGGAGGGAGTCGACGAGAGGGATGAAAAAGGAGGGACGGAAGAAGCGCGGGTAACAGAGGAGTTTCGAAACGATCGCCGGCCCGTGGCTTCACTTACGGATGATGCATTGCCCCGTAGTCGACTTCAGGCACAGAAGGATGGAACCGCGGTAATGGATTCGAAATGGCTGGAAATAGTCGGCCGCTGTCACCGAGCCACCTTTCTCTTCTCTCTTTCCTTCTATTTCCATCTCCTTTGGTTATCTTCATCTCTTCTTTCAACCCCCGTACGAAACTCGCGGCACGCGATGTATTCCCTCGAAGACAGATCTGCGCGCATGAAACTTCGCAAGATTTTCGTCTATTTTTTGTGCTTCTGAACTTTCGCTCTCGCGTGAGCGTGATATGTTCAAGAAATAAACCGCTTATCACATAGAGTATTTCGGGAAAAATATCTATCGATATAATCGCAGGATTAAAGTTGAGATTTTTATATCTTCAAAATGATTGATTTTTGTTTATTCTAAGGCGTGCTTTTTTATTTTTGGACTGCTTTCAAAAACGAAATACAATAAAAATAATGATCATATATAAATTTGTCAAAAGCGCAATTTCAAAGATGCATTAATTACGAGGTACAAGGAGCTTAAAATTCAATTTTTATATCCGTCAATTTTTATATCCATTTCTATACTTAATACACTTCACGATCGCAGTTGTGCGGACGCTCTTTTATAACGCCTGTGGTATCCATTGTCGAACCGCGGAGAAATTGTGATTCTAGGAGGCAGTACCTTCCGTGCACCGAATATAATCGTCTAATCGACAACATATAAGAGAGAGTTTGCTATAAAAAAAAATAGTGTTCTTAATCGAAATAATTTCTCGAGAAATAATATCTCTTAAAAAATCTGTGATTCTAGAGCCAGGTATCATACTAATCAAATTTAAAAAAAAAACACGAATTTATTTTTTTATAAAAAAAGCTCAATATCAATTTCTTTTTTAAAATTTTTGTCTCGATAGAATAATTTTTTTATGCGATCTCTTATCGAGTGTAGATGCCGATTATATCTCAATTATATTTCTAATAAAAATTGATATGCAAATAAGTTCAGCTAATACAAAATTAATTGAATAATTAATGATGAATTGACTACATGATTAATAACGCGATAAAATAATCGTTGCATCAAATTATATATAAATGACAAAATTTTAAATGCACTGTCTAAAAACAGAAAATATTTAATATATTATCTCGTGGATAGTGTTCTTAATCGAAATAATTTCTCGAGAAATAATATCTCTTAAAAAATCTGTGATTCTAGAGCCAGGTATCATACTAATCAAATTTAAAAAAAAAACACGAATTTATTTTTTTATAAAAAAAGCTCAATATCAATTTCTTTTTTAAAATTTTTGTCTCGATAGAATAATTTTTTTATGCGATCTCTTATCGAGTGTAGATGCCGATTATATCTCAATTATATTTCTAATAAAAATTGATATGCAAATAAGTTCAGCTAATACAAAATTAATTGAATAATTAATGATGAATTGACTACATGATTAATAACGCGATAAAATAATCGTTGCATCAAATTATATATAAATGACAAAATTTTAAATGCACTGTCTAAAAACAGAAAATATTTAATATATAATCTCGTGGAGTAATCTTAGGTGTTATTATCTATTTAGAGACAGAGTTTGACGTAGCTTTGAACGCGTGTGTTATATTGTCTCTCTTTCTTTCCCTCTTTCTTTTTCTCTCTCTCTCTCTCTCTCTCTCTCTCTCTATCTCTACCTCACGTAATATATTATACAACTTTATCCGAAAATGTACGACAAAGATTCGCGCTGATCTTTCAAATCGATAGTGACTTGGATGTTCGACGTGTCGCCTGATTCCGTGGACACTGGAACGCTTGTGTCACGTGACTTGAATTCCGAATGACGCATGAAAACCGATACATCGATGTCTTTCACCCTTCTCTACCCTTTCTTTCTCTTCTCCACTTTCGTTCGCTTCCCTATCGTAGATACGAGCGTGAAGCGAATCAATTTAGTCCGGTCAGCATAGATTCCTCTTTCTTTTTCTCTCTCTCTCTCTCTCTATCTCTACGTCACGTAATATATTATACAACTTTATCCGAAAATGTACGACAAAGATTCGCGCTGATCTTTCAAATCGATAGTGACTTGGATGTTCGACGTGTCGCCTGATTCCGTGGACACTGGAACGCTTGTGTCACGTGACTTGAATTCCGAATGACGCATGAAAACCGATACATCGATGTCTTTCACCCTTCTCTACCCTTTCTTTCTCTTCTCCACTTTCGTTCGCTTCCCTATCGTAGATACGAGCGTGAAGCGAATCAATTTAGTCCGGTCAGCATAGATTCCACATCAAGATGAGTTACGTCCGTCTACGAGCAAGTTACGGTCCACGCGGATGCAAAACTATTTCAGAAACTCTGAACTGTGTGTACATATATACACATATGCAGTATCGAATTTCTGAAATTCTCATTCCCGCTCTCGTGTAATGTAATATTCTATTAAATATGATCGCATCCCGTAACAAAACGGTCAAGTCCATTATTTTTAACTATACATTGTGAAAATGGATAGCACATGCTCTGATATAGAACACTTTGTGGGATCCAGTTGAAATATATATATATGCTATTATATTATATTGCAAATATAATTCATGTGGAAAATTCTCTTGTAAAAAATAAATTATACATTAAATGATATACTAGATTAATTAAATGATATAAAAATAATATTTGCGATATAATTATATGTATATAGAAATTAAGAATTATAGATTACACTTTTCTTGTTCTATTAATCGTCGTTTTGCGCTTCAAGACTTTAAAATATTTAAAGGCTGTATCGATCTCAGAGTCTTTGCGCATATAAACTATCGTTTAAACTATCAGAATTTGTAGTTATATCGTTAGAAACAGTTTAAACTCTTCGACCAGTTAGTCACGAATTAGAGATTCCGAATTTAATCGTGGATTACCGCAGAGAGTCAGTTTCATGAAATGCACGATGTATCTGCCAAAAGCGGGAAGTTCTCCCAGCGAACTACATTTTCAGATCCTTTGCCTTTGATGAAAAGCAACCAAATTGATGTGTTAAATTTCGCATAATGAGACTCACAGTATTGATTCTTCGAAGCGCATTATTCTAAATATTTGACTACAATATATTCTCTCTTCTCGTCGTATTTATATATATGGCAGACGCTTTATAAATTCAGTCTTTTTGCAAAAAGCTTAGGTTTTCTATAAATCAAAGATTTAACACTTTGTAAAAAAATACTTATTTTATTTGCAAAAAAAATTATGTAGTTTTACAAAAAAACATGCAATAAATCTACATATAAGTACAAAGCTTTATGAAATACATTTTAAAATATATTGATTAAAGTTATTTTTAATTCTAGACATAAATAGACATATTGATACACTTAATTCAATACGAAGTTATTGATTACCACTATTATATCACGTTGCAAAATTTTGTTATTTTTTGGCAAGAAGTTTCGCGAAAGTTACCGTTTCCACAAACTCGTCGAAAAAAAAATATTAACTTCTTGGCAACATTTAGCGATCATTGCACGTTCAACGCAGCTATTCGCGCTGCGTCTGCGAGAACAAACAATCATTGACACGATTGGGCGTAAATAATTGTTCCGCAAGTTTACTGTATATCCTAAGCAAAACATCCGCGCGATTGATTGCGAAAAATACGAAACGGAAGCGCATCCTGTTTGCGCCAGGGGAAAAGTTTCTCGCAAAACCGCCAATCCGATCGTGCCAAGTGACCAATATCGTAAGCTTTTAACGCGATAATTTAAAAAGGCACTCCGCCAATGAAGGAAATCAGTTTTCATTGTGCAGCGAGAGTAGAACGAAAAGGTCTCCATTACGCATTCCGCACCTGGCTTCGCGTGGCCCTTTTGCTGAGAAAAGCGAATGGATACCGAACGGTAAGGAAGAAGGAAAGAAAGAAGAGAAAGACCGTGAAAGAGTAACTCACCCCAGAAATGTTCGCAAAGTGGTACCTCGTTACCTTTGTAATTGCTCGCCGCAGACGCATTATCGAAAGATTCCTTTAATTATGTGACTATTCTTTAGCGGCCGATGCGATTACGCCGTTAAACGAATCCCGTTCTCGTCTTTCGTTTCTACGGTGAAAAATATATGCGATCGCAGAATTTCGCTTACGCAAATACTCACGCTAGTACCTATGTGAATACTTACATTTAATTCACTAAAATGTCAAGGAATTGAATTGCCACCAGGATTCTTCGCTAGGTTTATGTATATTTCAGAATTTTTTCCCGCTTTCAATGCTGCAAATGGCTAAAAGTGGATTGCGATTACCTTACAAGACACGCGTCCTCTACAAAATTTACAATTTTTTTACGTTCACTTTAATCGTATAACCCGATATTAAAATAATGTTTCGGATATTTGTATGAAATGCATCGAATATTTACATAATATGGAATATTTACTTAAACCAATATGATAGTGAAATAGGCTTACACCAACGTTGTAATTTGCCAGTCGAACTTATTACGGCGGCGGTATTAACAATCAATTTTTCATCATTCGATTGCGGAATTGTTTGCTTTCGAGCGGTACCCTCGAGAGGTCATTAGTTTTCAAACGCTTCGTATTTCCGTTTATTTATCCCCATTTCTGCGCCATGGTGATTGCACAATTATGTTCTAACAGGATTTTAATTTGCCCGCTGACCAAATCTACGCTGTGCGATATAAATCCGCTATACGCGCGACTACTGCACACACAGTATTACACGCCACGTGCAACCACCACGGCGATGCACGAAATATTTCTAACACGTCGCAGCGTGCTGCAGTTATACATGGGTCCTGCATTTTTTTCATTGCAGGATACGAGACGCGTGTATTTTTTTTTTTTTTTTTTGGCGAAGTAATTACAACGAACGCATCAAAAAGTCGCTATCCGGGGAAATAGAAAAATTTAAACATTTTTAAATTGCATTTTTTGTAAAAGTGTATTTTACATTATTAAGCATTTAATTCCTATAATATTCCGGTTTTTTTGTTTTAATAATCAATATCAGGATAGTTCAGCCCGATTAAATTTATGTACAATCGCAAAATATTTACAATGAATAAGGAATTTAGAAAACTATTATTATATATTGCTATTTTAAATAGCTAAAGAAATTAATGAAATAAAACTATAAATTAAAAACATGTGCAATTGAAAATTAGTAGAATATGTAAGGTATTACGCGCAGTAGTAATTAATTCAAGTCCTACTATCTTGGAAACTATCTTCATGGTAGTAGCTCACTGCTGCTGCGCCTCCGCGGTGCACTTCGAGCAATCTGTCTGCCGTTCCTTCCGATCTAACAAAGTATGACCGGCAAAGTTTATCCGAGATTAGGCGTCTTGCGAGGAACGATCGTTACACTTCGCGTGTCGGTTGCGTTGCTCTCCTAGTCGAAACCTATGTTTGTACTTAGTACGGAGATTGGATGCTATATTATCAGGAAAGTCGTTTAACCCACGCACTTGCAAAACGCGCGGTTATCAGTGTGCTTGGACCCGTACTGCATACACACATGCAAGTGTAATTATAGCGGTTTACAGAAAAATACAGCGTGCTCAGCTCTGGAGCACCAGAAACGGAGCGATGTGGCCATTAGATATAGAAGCTGTAATCAACGCAAGATATATATTCCGCGTCAAACATATTACGCTTTTATCGTTAGATAAGCTTGTATTTGATATTGTTTGTACGAGGCACACACGAGGATAAAATATTTAATAATAACCTTATGTATATATAAAAATGTATTATTAATCACTCGCGTTTTATGAAAACGGTACACACTATCCTTCCACGTTTATTCTCTTTTTGCGTGAAAATAATATCACCGCATCTCAGAAACGAGCAATTAATCCTTACCATAGAAACTATTCACGACGAAACTTCATGAATCGAAAACTCACGCGATTCCGCAGTTTCACGGCGACGCGTAAAAGAGCCTTTGGAAAGGCCGGTACGGCGGCAACTAGGTACGCGATTATTATCCTAATTCGAATCTAGCGTGCACCGGATACCAGTGTCGGTGAAATCAAAGGATTGCAAACGACATGGCGTGTAACGAACGCAACTTCCGCCCGGACGAGTGTTCCGCTTTTCTTAACGATTCTCATCGTTAATCTTCGAGAGCGGAGCTTCGTGGCGCACGTTAATCAGGAACCTCGCGATCGGAAAAATAATCCACGATAAATCACGCCAAATATAGATGTTAACACAGATATAAAATTTATAGATTAAATCTTTTTTAATTATATACTCTAGTTAAAATAAATTGTGCTGAATTAATTACAATGCTAATTATAGTAATACAGTAATATTTATCTAAAACATATGATGTAGCTAAAATTATTACATCACGATTTATTTGATAATACAATTTCTCAAACAAAATTAAATTTATTAATAATCCAGTTTTTACTTTTATCGCTTTAAAACGCAAATTTTCTGCATTTTTATACTTTATACTTGCATAAAAGCTATATAATATATTAGTTCGTTCCATAGGTTTTCGAATAACCGTCAATAGCCAAAAAAACACTTTTTGGTATATTTGAAATTGGTTGTTAACTGGTTTATTTCAAAACCTATGAAGCGAACTACAATCATTTTGATCTCATTTGAAAGATAATTTAATTCCGAACAAAAAGTTTCCGATAAACATGGGTCAAAAAATGCTTCCTTAAAAACTTTTTGTTCGGAATTAAATTATCTTTCAAATGAGATCAAAGTTATTGTAGTTTGTTCCATAGGTTTTCAAATAACCGTCAATAGCCGAAAAAACACTTTTCGGTATATTTGAAATTGGTTATTAACTTGTTTATTTCAAAATTTATGGAGCGAACTACACTCACTTTGATCTCATTTGAAAGATAATTTAATTCCGAACAAAAAGTAAAGTTCGTGCCGTTTTTTTTCGGTCTTCATCTCTTAGTAAAAAACGGAACGAACTTTCCGTTCAACCCAATATTATAAAAAATTGAAAAAAGTAAAAGAGGTTGCAATAGAACTTTTTTCGTCATGAAGGATAAGGATACTAATAAAAAACTGAGAGCCTTACATCCTCGATACGACAAGGGTATCTGATTTTCCGCAGCCAAAATGAAAATATTACGATAGTCTGATAGATCGTTGCCCCCGAATCTATGAAGCGGTTATGATACCGCAAGTAGCTGTTCGCTGAACCGTTTCCTCCTTCCCACTTTGGTGGGTTTGCACTTTAGGAGAGTAGCGAGGGAAACGTATGGCACGCTAGGGAAACATCTACTTTGATAGTAGATTTCATCTCATCCCTTAGTTTCTCAATCGACCGTTTTCTTTACTTTCCTCTTTTCTCTCTCTCTATATTATCTGATCTCTTCACAATAAGTGCTAATCACGTTCGAGGTCTATCGTTTTTCTGCCACAATTTGAATTTTATTATATAGCGATCGTTTAGAAACTAGTATTTTTATAACGACCGATGTTACTTTACACACTTATAAATGATATATATTTACGTAATTTTAATGTAAATGTTACATTAAAATATGTGTAAATGTATTTTGAATATATGTTTTTCCATTATTAATTCCCGCTGATAGGTGCTGATAGAAAACTTACGGTCCCAGTTCATATCGGCGAAATGTATTCAGGATCACGTCCGCTGAGTATGATTAAATAAAGATATCACGTGCGAGGTGCTCGTTAAAAGCCATTAAGAGAACCATAACTTTATTACGCCGTTGGGATAGCAATAAAATAAGCTTGTCGCATCTCTTATTCCATACATGTGTTGAAAAAAGTTGACTTTTTAAATTTGTATCAATGAATATATAGCGAGAGTTGATATGTTTGAAACATATTGTGTACAAAATATTAAATATTGCAATGTGTAATAGCCGACTCAGTTTCAATTATTTTAACAATAAAAGAGAGTATAAATATACTGTCCCATATAATTTGATAAAATCCTATATAAAAATATTATGAAATATTAACTTTAAAGCATTCAGTACTTTTAGACGATACAGAAACGTCATAGATATGGAAATTAAATAATAACGGTAAAACATTTTATATTGTCGGTATCCTATTCGCTACGGTCATTGACAAATATATTCCTTTCTTAGTACCCAATATCGCGTTTGTTTTATTGGCACGGTCATGGCGCACGGACGAGCTTTATCCCAATCACGATAGGTTTAATTGAAATATCGTGTTTCGCGAAATATACGCCGCTAGCCTTTGTTGCAATGCCACGCTGATAGCTCGATCAGTGTGGAAAATAAAAAAAAAATACGAGAAATAAAACACGATAGGGAAGTTTGGCTCGATTAAGCCGAATAGTTTTTAGAAACGCGCGGGTCACGAGTCTTTTTTCACCAAATAATTCTTCAATATTTTGGAGATGAACCAGTGACGTAATAAAATGGCACGGAAGGAAGCGCATCTATATAAAGAAGCAAACTCCTCCTTAAACTTTCCCGCAAATACCTAGTGGTCCCGAGTTCCGAGGTCACGCGATTCTCAAGGGTGTCGTAAAGGAGAAAAAGATCGGCATGCGTTACAGTTTATAGCATATGACTTTCGTAAATGTTTAATAAATCGTGCGTATACATCACCCTGGGACACGCAGATATGTGCTTTCGCGTGTTGCTTTTGTGCGAGAGGAGAAAGTTTATGGACAAAGAAAATTGTGCTATCTTGCAGCAAAGATGCAATCAGTATCGGAAGATATCGAGCTGAATTAATAATCAGTCCATATACGCGAGATCCGTTTATCCTGCATTTCAATCGCGATCTCGTAATTTTACGCGATAATTAATAGCTTGCGCTATAAATCGATATACCGTGTCGGTCTAAAATACAAGCCCAACCAGTGCGTAGAACGCACCGATTCGCGATATTTTAAATTGAAAATACGAAATATCCACGATACGCACGCGTAAATTTAATTAACACAGTCAGGTATTAAAATATACTCGCGCGATACGTGCCATAAAATATCGAAATATTTTCTGGTGCAAGAGCGGCGAGCCACAGCTGAGCGTAACGAGAAGATTTGCATGTGACGTTCATAATTAATACGGCTAACGAGCGTCTTTCTTTTTTCTATTTTTTTTTTTTTAATTTTCATCAATAGCAAGAAACGTGCTGAATAGCGCCGTCGGAGGCAGAGCGCGTTCGTCCTTCGAATGCAGATATTATCGCCGTAACGTCGTCGCACCGGTAACTCTCGATAATCGTGCAGCGTTAAACGCTTCCTTCCTGCCGGGAAATGTTTATGCCGTCGTATTTAACGGGATGTTCCGGCAAGCTTTTTACCGGCATGCCGACGATACGCCCGGCCGCGAATAAATTCGAACCTTTCCACGGCTGCTCGAGCCACACGACGGCCGGCTTCGAATTTGGTTTGCTAATTTTGCCGGCCACGCGGACAAAAAGGATACATCGCGCGATGCACCGTGAGGAATATCTTTTCGTGTATACATCCCCTTGTTGGCCGCCGGAGAAACGGTGCGATCTCGTGTCTGCCGCGGCTTGGCAGATCCGCCAACTTCCACCCGCGAACCGCCTAGCTCCCGCTATTGTCAAGAGAATCCATAAATCTGTCGTTGCACTTGCCTAGCGTCGCGAACGAGGAGCACGAAGGCGGAAAAAGAAGGTGACGAAATATCCCAGAAATATCGCTAGAAATCCAGCGGGACCGAGCAATCGGAAGCGATCAGATAACTTCGAACGGAGATGTGGAAATCGTCAGGAATAAATCAGTGCAGTTTGCGTGAAACTGCCATATACGTATAAAATAAGAGAAAAACAGTAATTCATATCTTTCACATTTTTTTTTTAATGCTTTGATTGATCTCGTTCCAACATCCATAATGACAAAAAAGTGAGACGTAAAAAGTTATTAAAAGAAAATAAATCATAACATCATCTTTGTATATATTTCATTTTTGATCATAAATATTCTTGCGTAAACGTGTCGTGACAATAGATTTATATTAATAGCATGATAATTGCACGATTGCCTCCCAACAATTGTAAATGCAGGAAATAGCGACATGTCATAATATTGCGTAACACGTAATGATAGTTTCATTACCTATTTGAATATCTTCGAAACATCCATGATTGTGCTCGATGAATATTGGACGTGCATCAAATCTGTCGCGCATATGAGTTTACAATTCGCTCCATGTCCTAATGATGCAATGCCTTTGACGCAAATCGTGACAATCTGAGCTTATCATTTGTATGTCATTTCTTCCTGATAGAATGCTTCTGAGAGGATTGATAACATTGAACTTCAATATAAGTATGTTATAAAGACATCAATGATAATCATCAATGCTGCAGAAGAATTCTAAACAACGCGCCATTAAACTTGCGATGCATATGGAAAAATAATCCTTCTTCGGATGGATCATATAACAAACAGATAATTCCGCAGGAATTCCGGATTAATTAAGTTTATTGATCTAGCGAATTTTTCAATATACGCTCTGATTTCGCATACATATCATTTAGATATTAATTACAATGTTTAGAAAAAAATTAAGATCTTTGATCTATATTTTTGATAATTTTGGAAAATCCTAATATTGCTCTAAAGAATTATTCTCCCGAAGCTATTAATAATAACAAATAACATTCGCCACATAGTTGGGCGAATATACCAGCGGAATTAAAAATTGTATTGCGACATGCTAAATTGCAATTATTTTCTCCTAGACGGAATGTCCATTATTCTAGATATTTGCGAAAAATGAATAGAATGCGATGCGAAATGAAATCGAGGGAAGCGCGATACAAGAGAAAGGGGGCGATGGTATAAGCGATGCATGGCGAGAGCGAGTAGAAAAACAGGAAACTGAACGCCGAGGGTACAGAATTGTCTCTGCAACGGTGTTTATGCATCTCGTACGTATTTCTGCCGCGGTTTTCACACCCGTGTATATCCGCATATATTCGAAATATCAATATTCCATTTTCGTGTCGCTCGATATTCGTGCCGGACGGACGCAACGACGGAAAGAGTCGGAATTTGCAATACGTGTTTCCGGGTGAGGCGTGTTTCGCACGGATTTCGCTTCACCCTCACTTATATTATACTGGTTCGCCATCGTTTTCAACGTCAGTATCATCGGCTTGTTTTCTCACCAAGCTATTTTGCATTACAGCCTGCATGTTCTAATTTGCACAAAATATAAATAGTATAAAATATATTTTGTCCCAACTATACAATTCTATGCGCATAATCTTTAAATACGCCATGGTTGCGTACAGATTTTACTATTCAACAAAGTTTGAGAATAAAATCGATTCTTACGTAATTATATTCTTCTCGATTTCGAGAGAAAACATGATAATCGTTATTACTCGTGTTAAAATTAAATTGGAGAGAGAGAGAATTTTACGGAAATAAAGAAAGCTATCACGGGAAAGATCGCGCGGGTTAATGAGCTCGTCAAAATTTTAATTCTGAACGTGACGTGATATCTTCCGCGGACAGATAATTAATGACCGCCTGGCAGAAACAGCAATTGTCGTATGTTGGCTGTTCATAAGATAATGGTCTAATTTAAACGGGGCCGTCTACTTTCCGGGGAGAGAAACCGGGGAAAGTCTCTTGCAAAAGGGAGTGAAACGGGAGATGCGACTCGGCTCCATGAAAGGAATCGCCCTCGAGATACGGGCTTATCGCGAGAACAATTCATTCCTCTGCTTTCAGAAGTAGCTGACTGCATTGCGTATGCATTACGCATCGTCCGTTTATTTATCTTCACCTCGCGGCAAATTTGCCTGTTCTCGTGAAGTTACGGACGATGATTAAAGGTCGCACAAAATGACGATACAATTGTAAGTCCAGAATTTTTGCACGAAAAATTTTTTTAAGTCAATATTCAAAAGATTTGCAAATTTACTTCTTTCTTAGGAAATGGAAAAGACATCGCACGTGTGTGATCCTGATAATAAAAATTTATTCCAAAATTCGTAGCAATTTGTGCGCAATTATGTTAATCTAAATTCGATTGCTTGCCACAATTGGTTCGCAGGTTGCGTCTGGACCATGATGGTATAATTACATCACGCAGGTTTCCCAGAGATCTAATCGTACGACTGTAGAAGCACAAAACTGGATAATACTGATCAAATACTGATATCAGCTGATACATATATTGCAGCCATCGTGCCAGTAATCTCTCTGTTTGTTATAAACAATAGGTAATTCCGTTTCGAAGCCCGATCTGCAGAAGCATTTAATCGTACTGTAAATTTGCAGTTTGTAAATTGTAGTATTGCAGTAAATGTATGACAGCATTATATTTTACAACATAAAATGTTATTTTCACACATCTATCTCTTTCGATCAGCTAGAATCATTACCGATTAATTCGTAAAATGACATTTATTTTACACGCGAGATTAAGCTCGTAATATTGCCATGTCAGGATATCTGTTCATCGCGCGATAGGTGTGAAGCAATTATAACAGAAGCAGAGAAATTGTACGCTACGCGTACTGACGGCAATGACATAATACCCCGATCTAATTTTGATCCCTACTCCGTACCCATCAAAATCTCCCCGAGAAATTTAGCGTGGACTATGCATTATTTAGATTAACGCAAAATTGCTTTTCGTGTTCCTTGCTTTTAATCATAAAATTTAAATTATTGGAATTATTTTGTGAAATTAATCTTCCAAAAGTACTTTACAAAAATGGAATAAAATATTTAAATCGTGTGTTAGAGAAATCTCAAACAGTCGCTCTACCAAGATAAGAGTAAGCTCTACAAGGGACACGATTCGTGTTTCAGGTTTACTCACAGCGTGACAGAAAAAAAATCTCCGCAGAAATGAAGGAGCGTCGCCGTCCCGTCGTAGCGATGATTCAGTGCAGTTTGCGTGAAACTGCCATATACGTATAAAATAAGAGAAAAACAGTAATTCATATCTTTCACATTTTTTTTTTAATGCTTTGATTGATCTCGTTCCAACATCCATAATGACAAAAAAGTGAGACGTAAAAAGTTATTAAAAGAAAATAAATCATAACATCATCTTTGTATATATTTCATTTTTGATCATAAATATTCTTGCGTAAACGTGTCGTGACAATAGATTTATATTAATAGCATGATAATTGCACGATTGCCTCCCAACAATTGTAAATGCAGGAAATAGCGACATGTCATAATATTGCGTAACACGTAATGATAGTTTCATTACCTATTTGAATATCTTCGAAACATCCATGATTGTGCTCGATGAATATTGGACGTGCATCAAATCTGTCGCGCATATGAGTTTACAATTCGCTCCATGTCCTAATGATGCAATGCCTTTGACGCAAATCGTGACAATCTGAGCTTATCATTTGTATGTCATTTCTTCCTGATAGAATGCTTCTGAGAGGATTGATAACATTGAACTTCAATATAAGTATGTTATAAAGACATCAATGATAATCATCAATGCTGCAGAAGAATTCTAAACAACGCGCCATTAAACTTGCGATGCATATGGAAAAATAATCCTTCTTCGGATGGATCATATAACAAACAGATAATTCCGCAGGAATTCCGGATTAATTAAGTTTATTGATCTAGCGAATTTTTCAATATACGCTCTGATTTCGCATACATATCATTTAGATATTAATTACAATGTTTAGAAAAAAATTAAGATCTTTGATCTATATTTTTGATAATTTTGGAAAATCCTAATATTGCTCTAAAGAATTATTCTCCCGAAGCTATTAATAATAACAAATAACATTCGCCACATAGTTGGGCGAATATACCAGCGGAATTAAAAATTGTATTGCGACATGCTAAATTGCAATTATTTTCTCCTAGACGGAATGTCCATTATTCTAGATATTTGCGAAAAATGAATAGAATGCGATGCGAAATGAAATCGAGGGAAGCGCGATACAAGAGAAAGGGGGCGATGGTATAAGCGATGCATGGCGAGAGCGAGTAGAAAAACAGGAAACTGAACGCCGAGGGTACAGAATTGTCTCTGCAACGGTGTTTATGCATCTCGTACGTATTTCTGCCGCGGTTTTCACACCCGTGTATATCCGCAGTTTGCGTGAAACTGCCATATACGTATAAAATAAGAGAAAAACAGTAATTCATATCTTCCACATTTTTTTTTTAATGCTTTGATTGATCTTGTTCCAGCATCCATAATGACAAAAAAGTGAGACGTAAAGTTTTTAAAAGAAAATAAATCATAACATCATCTTTGTATATATTTCATTTGGTTCGCCATCGTTTTCAACGTCAGTATCATCGGCTTGTTTTCTCACCAAGCTATTTTGCATTACAGCCTGCATGTTCTAATTTGCACAAAATATAAATAGTATAAAATATATTTTGTCCCAACTATACAATTCTATGCGCATAATCTTTAAATACGCCATGGTTGCGTACAGATTTTACTATTCAACAAAGTTTGAGAATAAAATCGATTCTTACGTAATTATATTCTTCTCGATTTCGAGAGAAAACATGATAATCGTTATTACTCGTGTTAAAATTAAATTGGAGAGAGAGAGAATTTTACGGAAATAAAGAAAGCTATCACGGGAAAGATCGCGCGGGTTAATGAGCTCGTCAAAATTTTAATTCTGAACGTGACGTGATATCTTCCGCGGACAGATAATTAATGACCGCCTGGCAGAAACAGCAATTGTCGTATGTTGGCTGTTCATAAGATAATGGTCTAATTTAAACGGGGCCGTCTACTTTCCGGGGAGAGAAACCGGGGAAAGTCTCTTGCAAAAGGGAGTGAAACGGGAGATGCGACTCGGCTCCATGAAAGGAATCGCCCTCGAGATACGGGCTTATCGCGAGAACAATTCATTCCTCTGCTTTCAGAAGTAGCTGACTGCATTGCGTATGCATTACGCATCGTCCGTTTATTTATCTTCACCTCGCGGCAAATTTGCCTGTTCTCGTGAAGTTACGGACGATGATTAAAGGTCGCACAAAATGACGATACAATTGTAAGTCCAGAATTTTTGCACGAAAAATTTTTTTAAGTCAATATTCAAAAGATTTGCAAATTTACTTCTTTCTTAGGAAATGGAAAAGACATCGCACGTGTGTGATCCTGATAATAAAAATTTATTCCAAAATTCGTAGCAATTTGTGCGCAATTATGTTAATCTAAATTCGATTGCTTGCCACAATTGGTTCGCAGGTTGCGTCTGGACCATGATGGTATAATTACATCACGCAGGTTTCCCAGAGATCTAATCGTACGACTGTAGAAGCACAAAACTGGATAATACTGATTAAATACTGATATCAGCTGATACATATATTGCAGCCATCGTGCCAGTAATCTCTCTGTTTGTTATAAACAATAGGTAATTCCGTTTCGAAGCCCGATCTGCAGAAGCATTTAATCGTACTGTAAATTTGCAGTTTGTAAATTGTAGTATTGCAGTAAATGTATGACAGCATTATATTTTACAACATAAAATGTTAGTTTCACACATCTATCTCTTTCGATCAGCTAGAATCATTACCGATTAATTCGTAAAATGACATTTATTTTACACGCGAGATTAAGCTCGTAATATTGCCATGTCAGGATATCTGTTCATCGCGCGATAGGTGTGAAGCAATTATAACAGAAGCAGAGAAATTGTACGCTACGCGTACTGACGGCAATGACATAATACCCCGATCTAATTTTGATCCCTACTCCGTACCCATCAAAATCTCCCCGAGAAATTTAGCGTGGACTATGCATTATTTAGATTAACGCAAAATTGCTTTTCGTGTTCCTTGCTTTTAATCATAAAATTTAAATTATTGGAATTATTTTGTGAAATTAATCTTCCAAAAGTACTTTACAAAAATGGAATAAAATATTTAAATCGTGTGTTAGAGAAATCTCAAACTGTCGCTCTACCAAGATAAGAGTAAGCTCTACAAGGGACACGATTCGTGTTTCAGGTTTACTCACAGCGTGACAGAAAAAAAATCTCCGCAGAAATGAAGGAGCGTCGCCGTCCCGTCGTAGCGATGATTCGGATAAGTGATATCTAAGCGAGCGTTAAGCGCGCTCAGCAGTGGAAGAAATATGCGTTAAGGAACGAAGATGTCATTCTCGAATGCGCTGGAAGGAAAGGGGGTTGTAGAGGGGAAACGTGGGGAAGAGAGCGTGAAAAAGGGATGGCAGGGACGCGCCGCCGGCCAGAGGGAAATATAAATCAGAAATTATAAAGCAATTTCGCGGAAACCGCAACAAAACTCGTAGGAGTAAGTTCCAGTCGTTTTCCCTGAATCGTTTGTGTGTGTGTGTACGCGTATGTATGAGTAAATGGGTAGGTTGGCGGGAGGGTGGGTAAAGTTGCGTAGGTGAAAGGGTTGACGGGTGGGGTGTGTGTTTGCTTTCAGTAAATTGTTACAAAACGGCGGTGCGCCTGCTTAATCGCGCATTTACTCTTTTCTTGTCGGCGTATATATGCATTTCTTGCGCGTTGCACTCCCCGTGCTTTCTTCCCTTCTCCCCGCTCGACAGTTTCGATTGTTCTTTGATGAACGCGATTTCTTTTCAACCCGGGTCCCCGTTTGTTGCTTCATCGTTATCGTAGTTTCATTGTCGGTCCTCCGCGCTGTATAAATTAAATAGAATTAAGGATCAATTAAGGATCAGTTAGGCGGCCATTAAGAACTCGTTTAGAGACAGTTAGCTATTTCATGAAAACCATAACAAAACTCCGCGATTAATAAGCTCCCTAGCCGAATACGCTGGAAAATGAAATGTATGAAATTATATCTGCATTATATCGCTATATATTTCAGCAAATTAATAGTGGCAGCGATTATAGCACCGACAGTTAAATAACTTTATCACGCAGGATTAACTAGCTATAAGTAATTCTAGACGTTGATAAATCGATGCAACTAAAACCATGTTGTGCATAATTCACGTACGCGTTATTGCGCGCAAAACACGCAAGGAAAAACAACGAAGGTTTAATAAAATGAATTGATACAAATATTGATTAAAATTGTTAAAGTTACTAAAATTAAAGAACAGAAAAAAAATAAAACAGTATAAATCTATACTTCATAATAAATGGTAATTATTATTTAAACTAATGAAGAGAGCAATGATTATACTTTGTATTAATTTGAATCAATTTATCAATGTCTGAAATATATAACTTACAATTAGAATTTTATTGTGCGTGACAAAATTATTTTAATTATCGATACAAAATTCGCTAAAATATTAACTAACATTTATTTAACAAATTATTCAAAATTAATGTTGTTTTCTATCAAACTTAGCTTTATGATACGTAAAATGATTTCAAAATGTGATGTCATAATAAATTATTACCGCTGGCGTCTCGTTCACATCTTAACCGCGCATTAATGCAGCCATGCACACAAGTGGCATGGCAAGAACGTACAGTATGTACGAGGGCTGGCATCGATTCCGGCTATGATGAAGCGTGGATCGCGAAGTGAAGTACTCGAGAAGAGCCTCGTTCACATCGCATTAATGCAGCCATGCACACAAGTGGCATGGCAAGAACGTACAGTATGTACGAGGGCTGGCATCGATTCCGGCTATGAGGCTATGAGGATCGCGAAGTGAAGTACTCGAGAAGAGC
>NW_021851090.1:829319-840247 GCF_003651465.1 Formica exsecta
CGTTCCCTTAGCGTCGATTTCTATCGGCTCGAGTCCAACGAGTTCTGCAGTTACCATTACGGGGAACCTTCGAGACATGAAACTGTTCGCTTGTGAATTATTACTTCCGGGAAGATTTATGTTCGCGCAATCCGGTATTGTAATGGAATTGCGGTATCCGCATTTCAATTCACCTTGCATTGATTTATAATCCTTTTAACGTGCGTATATTAAAAACTTTCCTTCATTTCGGCTTCGTATTTTGCGTCGAATTCGTGCTAGGTGTAATCAGGGAAAAAAAATTACACCCAAGGGCACGAGAGTCGTATATAAGTTACAAGAATTAACTGCCCTGCGTAGAATTTATGGAACGTTCAGAATTCGCCAAACAATGCTAGGTTACGAAATAGAAGCTGATCAATGTGTGCTTAAAAATCATTTTGTATTGTTTTATTCACAGATATTTTAAATAATTATATTAATAATCTATATTGTGTATGTTGCAACGCTTAACAAAAAAGAGAATTATAAAATTTATAATTTCTTTTTTTCTGTAGTTTTTTTTTTTCTCTGAAAAAATCCTTTGCTTTTTTCTCTAAATAATTAATATTTGACAGAGAAGTGAATATATAAATGAAATAGAAATAGAAATAAAATAAAAATAAATAGTTTATTTAATGCAATTATTTATATTTTCTTAATCGCGAAAATGTTTAGCACCCATGTGTGTAGTAACGTGAAATGACTCATGCACACTCGGTTTTACAATCTCTGAGAAACATTATGTTTCTATAACGCTTGTAACATTAATTAACAGCATGTTGTGTTAATTAGCAAAGTTGTACGGCACGATTCCTCGTTTTCATCACCGGATATGTGAACTTACAGACACCGACTATATAATTTTGCCATCACTTTATAACCGCGTCTAAATTTAGATTTCGCACTATACTCATTTCGTGGATACACGAAGGATTTAAATACATACTAAAGATGTCGGAACTAATTCTCTCCTTTAAATTTCAATGATTCGCAAAGGCGTATTTAGATTGATAAAATTCCATCGTTTTCTAAAAATTATATAAGAGTGCGAGTAAAAAAATAGAGAAGGAAGAAAAGCAAGCATACTTACGGAAGCAATATAGAATATAAATCTTGTTAGACGCGAAAATGCGGTTTATGATATACGAAAGCGAAAGTATTTGAGCGATGTTCATCAAGCGAAACGATATTCAGTACATTTTACCTGTTTCTATAAATTTAAGACTAGAAATTGAAAGGAACATATTACTGACATACTATTGCATGTATTGAACATAAAACGACAATGCTAGAGTTAAATAAATATAAATACTTTCGCTATACACTTTCTTTGAAAATAATCCTTAAAAAAAAATAATGTAAAATGCGATAGCATTTCTTTAGCACAAGATATAATGACGTAATTCAAACAGAGGAAACAGAGAAATCGGAATTTATGATCGAATTTAATAAAGTGGTAAATTAACTATAACGTAAAACCCCACCTAACATCATTATATATATATTCTCTCCGAATATTTTTTATTTAATATGTACTTTCACGATTAAATAGAGATATAAAATATGGTGGTCCACGTAGAACGACAGCCAAATGCGAGTATTTGCGAGCATCGGGCAGCGCCGAGCCGAAATGTCTAAATGTCGGATCGCAAAAGATGGATGAACCATCAGGTGGAGTATCGAGTGGCGTGCCGTAAATGCGCGAAGCGGAAAGGGCGGGTATCGCGCGCGCGCGGATGTGGTCTGGGAATGGCAGCCGCTGGAAAATCGTCGGATATTTTCGGATGCAAGCCGCCGGTTCACACGATCCTCGAGAGAGAAGAACCGCCGCCTCATACTCATCGTTTAAGCCACGTATCTTCGATCGTGGCAGCGCCAAATACGAGAGAAGCGCGATTCATATTGTATGAATCCTATGAGCGGCTTGTTTTATCGGAAAATTGGAATTAGAAATGAAAGTAATTTTCTCTGAGATGATAGCTGGATATTTTCATGAAGGTTTATTTTTTCTTTATAATCTTTATATACTTATATTATTTTTTTATATCATGATACAAGTAGATTGATAATAAATTTCAAAGTATTTATAAATATTACGCAAAGATAAAACAAAGATCAGTTCTAATTAATATTGATAATATAATAAATGCGATGGTAAATTTAAGATCTTATAATAGTGTTGAAAAATATAATAAAATTATATATTTTGGAAAAAAAGAATGGTATTTTATCTAGAATTATTGAGTTTTACATTCTCTTCGAGATTCTTTTACATGCTAAGAATACACGTTTCCCTATTTGCCACAGAAGCACGAAAACAAGCGTGCAATAGTTATCCTTTTGCACTATTTTATCTAGAATTATATTGAGTTTTACATTCTCTTCGAGATTCTTTTTTACATGCTAAGAATACACGTTTCCCTATTTGCCACAGAAGCACGAAAACAAGCGTGCAATAGTTATCCTTTTGCACGTTACCTTGAAAAGTTTCTAGATTATCGAAGAAAATTTACGACAATAGAAAAGTAGCGTAGAAAACCGTGCCAAAACCATTTGGCCAGGAAACAATCATTACTCCAGTTACCCTCCAGTTGTTCCGCTTCGGGTATCGCAAGGTCGCATTTGGGAAGTTTTAAAAAGCAAAAATAAGCTGATCCTTGTATCGCTAAAAGCCATAGTTTCATTTGACAATTTGCTTTGATATATCGCAACAATCGATCAAACTGTCGTTAGATATACATCGCATGACAACTTATACCATCACGTTGTGCTCAAATCGCGCAAGATTCCCCGATATTCCCTGATATCCCCGGATATTCGCGCGAGCCGTGTAATGAAATGCAACGTAAATGCACCGTCCGTGCAACAGACAGCTCGCGAGCCGAGTGCACTCGATACGTCACGTGGAGTGCGTGCTCGTTCGCAGTTCGTGGGTTTGGAAACAAATCGCAATGAACGAGAGAAGTAAAGTTTATCGATAGGGCACGGCGAGCGGAAAAGGAACGTACAGGAGTGCAATCCCCGCGCGGGCGTCATTGTGGAAGCAAAAGTAGCTTGAAAGCGTGAGCGAATATGTAGGTGTGTGTGTGTGTATGTAAGATATCCGCGATAAAATACGTTTGCCTGCAGCAGCCCAATGCAACTCTGTTTACCTCCGACAAATCCCACTAGACACGATATTATCCCTCTTATATACCCTCACCCGACGTCATCCTACGGGAATCCGCGCCACGCGGCGCCGGCTGCAGCTTTCTCGGAATGCCCAGGAAACGATAACATACCGTATCGCGGTTTGCGCCCTTGTCACGGGCCGCTTGGCATTTAAATCGTTCAAGCGCGCCGGAAAAACGGAGGAAATGCCGGTGGCTTTGGTACAGATTGAAATAGTCACGATACTTTTTTATATCTTCGAATCTATTGCCACGGTCGACGAAGTGTCTTTACCAACGAGTTTTAATTATGCACGCCATTAATGAATAAATATATCGTGTCAAATGTAAGATCGTAACAGATAAAAAATGTCAAAAATATGTTAAATCAAATAAAAAATGATAGAGAGAGAGAGAGAAAGAGGGAGTAAGATTATACACAATTAATAATCTAGTTATACATGTAGTTGTTAATTGCTGTCCAGTTTGCACACATAAAGGAACGCTTTATATAAAAAAAAAAAAAAAAAAAAAAAAAAAAAAAAACATTTCTCCTGTTAACTCGGTCCCTTTCACACGAGTGTTTGGTGTCATCGAAATCATGAAAATTCCTGCAATCGCTGAAGCATTTCAAATAAATAAATCGTCGAAAAAAAAGAGCTGGAAAAAGCAATATAATGACGACAATATAATGCGTGTGCGCGTGTGAAGTGAATCAATCATGATGTTCTCGGAACGAGGAAAAAGTGAACGTTATAGGCGGCGAGAGAAAGGGTGTTTTATACATATACAACAGCACGTGCATACGCAGTGTACCGGCAAATGACGAAAAATCAACGAGCGCAGCGAGTCTCGTTTACGCGCGGCGCGCAACAACCCCTTTTTCGCGAAAGCGCGGAGCAAGTTAAGTTAATGAGATACCACGAGGCGCCGAGCACTTTACAGGTAGTTTACATCGCCAGTTTAAAATGCCAGTGTGTTATCACCGGATTTATCGACGCCGGAAAAAACAGTCTCTGGCACAGTGCCTTGCAGCTCGGTTTTTCCGCATATATATATCCTATAAGAATATCGGCGCGATAAAACAATAGGCAACTTGGCATTAAACGTGAGGGTCACGTATGTAGCTCCAACGACAAATAACATCGCGATTATATTTAGAGGAGACTGCAGTCTCGAGAAAATTAACATTGATACAGAGTTAGTAGTAATTATTATTTTGCTATAATAATTATTAGCCTCTTAATGTGACATGATAAGAGTTTCGATATTTTGCTATTTGCATATTATATTGTACATATATGTATTATAAATATCTACGTACACAAATCTCTATGCAGTCCTCGAAATCTGCGCTACGCATCGCAGCACTTATCAGTACTCGTAGTAGTTTCGCTCTGCACTTTAGACTGTCAAAGACCAACCGCGGAGAGTGCGCAAACCATAACGAGCCCTAATAGCGAAATGACCCTAATTAACTGATTGATTAATGACAGAGCACTGACTCTGTATATTCCTCTCTGATTCGCAGATTCAAAGCTATCGGCCTGTGTTCTCTTGTACGGTTCGGCGATTTTCAGAGCGAGTTATCTTGTTTAATTGTCGGATTAGCCGGCTGTCCTTATGTTAATTATAGTGTATATTAAATAATGAGAATAGTAATCGGTGTATATCATAATTCGCGCTTTCCGAAATATACTTTCTCCTCAAGGCAGCATCCTAGCAATTTTCTCAGTGTCCTTCCGCGTAATTTATCACTCATAATATTAGTGGAATTCTCTCTAGATTATCACGTTAAAATATTTTTTTTTTTTTGTAATATTTTATTTACAATGTATTCCAGAGTCGGAATGCCACCTGCTAATGATAGATTCTTGAGAGCATTTGGAAATAATTTTTTCTTAGCGAAAATATCGAGGGAAATCATAACTTTTTGCAAGTTTCTAATCTTTTTATCATATATTTTTTAAACTAAACCTTAAATTAAAATTGTCTCCTTTTCTCTCCTTAATAAAAATTCAACTTTACATGATATACTATTGCAGTGCAGTTTTACGTCTTACGTCTAACGTTTTTTTTAGAATTACGATAATTTGAAAAAAGATACGCGAATAGAAAAGTTCTAAAAAGCTATTTTGCTCGTATTTTTCAAAAATACATTGCCAATCTTTTAGAATAGAAGTTCTCGCGTTCGTGGCGGACAGACGTGCTCAAGTTATGTACTAATGAACCTCCCTGGTTGAAAGTTTAAAAGGTCGATTCGCAAACTGGTCCCCAAGGAAATCTGTCCTCCGGTCGAATACCGGTGCGGCTGGGGTTGCATGAGCTAATTGTTAGGATGACACGTTATTCTATAATCTGGCAACTTTTCAGAGTTATATAGAAACTATTTCAATGAAGAAGGATTAAATTCCGGGCTGAATAAAAGTTTGCTTCCTGTCGTTATGAATAAAAAAACATATAACGTTTCAACAATTTGATATCTATTTTATTCTTCTAACTTATCATTTTATTCTTTCATAAATGGTTTTTTTCTTTAGAAAAGATAATTATTACATTATTTTATTAATCACGACTTACACATATAATTGAAACCCATGTATAAAATTTTCCTTAACATCTGGCATTTAACCAATTATGCCACTACTTTCACAAAACTTGTATAATATAAATGCTTTGTTACAAACACAAGCGCATTAAAATATACTTTAATTACGTGTACTTTAATTAATATGTACTTCAATTAGCTGTCTTATAAACATGCAAAATTGAGTTTATCTTCGCAAACGAACTTGCTTCGCGCATAGTGATAACTGAATAGTGCTGCGCTCGCGTAGCGATAACTTAATTTTGAACAGGGGTGTCCATTTTGATACTCGCTGATGTTGAACTTGCTCGATTTCTGCATCCATTCAATGAGGTCTGTGCTCCAGGGCTTTCTCAAGGCAACGAGACTACGTTACTGTTCACCTTACTTCCTCTCACGATTAAACATACTAAACAGTTAATATCTATTTTACAATCAATTGCGATTAAAGCTATTATCAAACGTGAACTGGAAATGCCCAGATTATCGAAGAATCTTGTCGTTTCACGGTAACACTTTTGAAATATTATCTTAGCATCGATAAATGCTACGAAATTTAAAAATGTTAAATAAATACTTTTTTAATAGAGATGTAATGATGTCAGGGTCTTTTCCATGACTAATTTGATCATTATAAATGTCTCATATTCATTGATAGTACATCTTTCTCTGTTCCGTAAAGACGCTGCAATTAATTTTTTATTGACGGCAAAAATGATTGTGACAATATTGATGCATAGAAAATTAATTGTTAAGTTAAAATAAAGAAAAATTCTTATTCATGTGCATTTTAATATATGTATGAAAAAGACTTATTTCTCAACAACATTTCGTAACAGTTTTTTTTCAGTAACAAAAAGTAATAAAAATTACAAACTCGTATATTGAATAAAGCATAATGCAACAAAAGACGAAAGTATTTCAAATCGAAATATTCGCACGTCGCCTGTTCACAGGCGCTTTGACAAAAATTCCACATGCACAACGGTATCTGTAAAATTTAGTCACGATAGAATGCAGTGAGCTTTCGATACAAAAGAATTTTAAAGAAAGAAGAAATATTGAAATATCTTAAAAGAAAATGACGTTAAAAACTTGCTGATCGGATTGAAATATAAACGTGATATAAATTAGGAATCCATAACAAAGGGTATGCATAAATTATCATAAATTAATTGTAATGAAATATAATGATTTTGAATAATAAATTTAATTCAGGATACATAATCAAAATATTCGTGAAAGTAATATCTCATAAAATCTTTAAACGCTACATTTCATTTACAAGCTACAAGTAGGAATACAGAACATTAGTTCAATTCTAAATGTATATCTCGAAAAGGATTATGTAATTCTACATAGTTAGTTTCCGCAGCTCTATTTGTGGTAAAGTCTCATCGTTTCTTCACTGTTGAGCGTCGTCACGATGTCATTGCCTTTTATCCATCAGGATTAAGAGCTTCACCTCCCCATTTTAAATTAGCCCGAAGATTAAGCTTAAATTAGTCTTCTTAATTCAATTCAAATCCCCCGGGGTGTCACCTGTCTAGCCGTAGTATCTACGTTTTATTTCCTGAAGACTCTCGTGCAGCGATTCTTAGATAACTGAAAAATTCTAGAAGATACTCCAAAGAGCTCCAATGATCTTTAAGATATATCACATTATCGATTTTCATTCTTAAATGTGTCAGATTTCATCAACATTATTTATACATAAAATCCATTTCTCACAGTATAATATAATGCACGCCTCTATCTTTACACATATTTATCTTCATGCAAAATTTAAAATACATAATATTAATAAAATATTTTAAGCTGGACATAACTATATATTAATATTAACCGAATAATTCCACATTGATTAAAATATTCAATATTGAAACATCAATCGCAATATGCTATTGTATCAATAACATTGTACACATAACCGTTGTAGGCATTCAAATTTTCATGCAACGGGTTCATATCGGTATGCAAGAGATGCGACAAGCGTATTATTCAACTCTATCTAATCCTATTATTATCGGTAACATAGAAGCATTAAACAAGGCATAGTTCATCGGATGACAGATAAAACCACAAAGTGCATATGTTTGTATGCAGCACAAAATATTACGCAATTTTATCAAGCAATTCTCTTGTAGAAGCCGATTATATTCGATAAGCCATGATGACATTATTCCCGTCTCATTCTCGATACTTTCTTTACGTGCCGGCACTACAATCCCCAATTATCCCTTAAGCATAGAAATTTCCAATAGCTGCTTCAATAATCTAACAAAGCTATATCGTTAAGCCCTAGAAGGTGTTCCCATTATCTGCAGTAATTCTACCAAAGAGTGACGTTATTATCGTCTACCTTTACTTGAGTATATAACGAGAAACTTGTTGTGTTGTCGGCTGCACATATTTTTTGTGAATTCGCGATTTACACAATCGACATCATCACAGTCACATTTCTTCGAATGAATCAAACAATTGCAAAAAAAAAATCATTTCTTTTATACAATAGAAATTTAAATTATCTGTCTATTAAGAACTCGATTAGCCGTTATTGAAATTTAAAATCTAAGATATTTTGAACCGAGCGACTCGCGTATAGATACACGGTCGGTCTGGGTTTTACTTTTATATACGATCGAATGTTATAAATGCATTTGACGCCAGACCTGTCTTTCGATCAATTAATCGCGAGTGAGCTTAATAACTCAGACGATTAGATTTAGTAGATTTACACCGTGCAGTGGTAGTTTCCGAGCGAGCAAAAATTCTTTGCGACATTTGTGAAGAATGCTAAGCCTGGAGAATCTCTATTCCGGCAGAAAGTCTTGCGGTCTGTGGCACGATCCAATAACATTGCGTTGCCAATAGGATTTCGTGCTCACTAGGATCATGTGCGCATGTATAGGATCTCATAGAATGGAATTTTAGCGGCTCGAAAATACGTTACAGTATTATCAGATTAGGCAAAGCCATCCTGTATCGACCGTTACGCGCACTGATTTCGACGGATGAAAGGAGCACACAAGATTTCGAGGAAATCTGTGCTCTAATCAATATATAATGTTAATTGCCAATTATTTAAATCGTTTCTCTCAAAATACGATTACATCAAATAGGTTTCTTTTTTAATAAATAAGTTTAATTTTATATCTCGCGTTAATTACATGTGCAAAAAGAAAATAAAATTAATAAAGATAAATTAACAAAGAAAAAAAATTTATGAAGATAAATATAATTAATATGAAATGCAATACAGATTGGAGAGGTCCCCGCGCGGGTAACAATTTAATTATTATGAACCAGCGAGAGAAACGGATAATTATTTCACTGAAATTTATTTTAAAGCCGATAATATCAATTAGAACGCTTTCGCAGTGTTTTTACGCGATTATTTGAAGGAAATGTCTGAATATTTTTCATCAAACGCTATCGTTATAATCGTATATACGCCCCGGAAATAGATCAGTCAAACTTGTTGTCTGCATATGCGCCACCGCACGAGATACCTAATTAATCTTCGGATCGTATTGACGTTCACTCGACAGTAACGGTACTTCGTTATCTCAAAAATCCAATTGAGTAATTATCAAGTCTTTGGTCGTGCGTGCGCGTCATCTTTCCGCTTCGCGATTTGGTCACTGTGCCTCGGAAACCTATAGGATTTTCCGCGATAAACGGTCGCGTTTTCGGGCCTAGCGAAAATTTGGTTTTGTTAATTGAAACGACCCAATTGCTCCTAGGGTCCCGACTGATCGATACAGTTGTGGTTTACTCACCAGCGGCAGAATCCAAAACAATTTCAACTGCCGCCGGGTCAGATGCGGAATACACGAAAAGGGGGGAGGAATAGTCAAAGTTGCAGAGTACATAACCCTGGATGGTACGTTACCTAGCTACCTACCTGAACGTCATATTAATCCACGAATATGCTGATCGAGACTATTTGCGGTATTGACCGGGCGCATATTGCTTTTCCCGATGCTTCGGGAGCCTACCCGGACCCGTTTCAGGCTCTCCTCGCTCCGATAGGGCAGTCTGCGGTCGATATAGCGAAACGCGTATCGTCCAAGCGCGATCAAACGTTTCGCTGCACAGTATTTCATTATACGTACACGGGCGTGGCGTTCTATAGCCTGGTACACAGTGCTCCATGAGAATTTCACGGAGCTGCCAGCGTGTATCTTTACTTGTCCAGAGCGGGGATAATTAAGAAAAGTATGATTTGATATCGAGAATGCGCGGTAAGATCGATCTGATGCTTCGCGCGGACGTGTGTCCACGTATTTTATTTTTGTCATGTTTGTACCCTTATTTCTTTCCAGGGCAATTTAATGAACAGCATCAAACGACAAGCTTATATAAATTTAATAATTGAAATCTAGAATAAATTTTTTACATATATTTTAATAATATATAGATATTCTTTATGCACATATAATGTCATAAAAATCACATGGCACTTCTAATCGAATAAATATTTATAATAATATAGAAAATAATAATCTTAAGATGAGATCGCGGAGACAACTCGGGATTCTTTTAACGATTTGATAAAAATAGATCACGTTTACGCTTATCGCTCAGCTATATTCTATCTATGCCTCGAGGTTCTATGGAGCAATTAATGATTAATTACAAGATAATATATAATGTATATTTCAAGTTTCATAAAATTTCTATAATATTTTATTGAATAGTTTTTTTACCTTTCTTTTTGAAAAATTAAATTAATAATTAATTAAACATTGTAATTTGTTCGTATAATGCTTCAGCTCGCAGCTTTTACTATCTTCAGCGATCGAGTGGTTGGTATAGATGCTGGCTCAGCCTTTATACATGTATTATTCCAAACCACCTCTGAAAGCTTTTCGTTGTACAGAAGTGTATAAAAATTTCCCAAGCTTCTCTGATAATTGTGAGTCATTGTTCGATTTGTGACCCATCGATTGGCTTATCAAACGTGAGGAGCGTTGACAGTTCATTAAATATTAAAGACAACGCTCGAATTTTTTCATAGTATATAGATTTATTAATTAACATTAGGAATAATATTGCCTACTTTATATTATCATATCTCTAGTATAATATGTTTAAATATACATATGATTTTGAATTTGTTGAGCATTTAATTTTATAAGTCAGAAAAATAAATTTTTTAATATATA
>NW_021851090.1:842071-849281 GCF_003651465.1 Formica exsecta
AAAAAAAAAAAAAAAATAGAAAATAAAACATTTCTCTTGGGTGTCATCGAAATCATGAAAATTCCTGCAATCGCTGAAGCATTTCAAATAAATAAATCGTCGAAAAAAAAGAGCTGGAAAAAGCAATATAATGACGACAATATAATGCGTGTGCGCGTGTGAAGTGAATCAATCATGATGTTCTCGGAACGAGGAAAAAGTGAACGTTATAGGCGGCGAGAGAAAGGGTGTTTTATACATATACAACAGCACGTGCATACGCAGTGTACCGGCAAATGACGAAAAATCAACGAGCGCAGCGAGTCTCGTTTACGCGCGGCGCGCAACAACCCCTTTTTCGCGAAAGCGCGGAGCAAGTTAAGTTAATGAGATACCACGAGGCGCCGAGCACTTTACAGGTAGTTTACATCGCCAGTTTAAAATGCCAGTGTGTTATCACCGGATTTATCGACGCCGGAAAAAACAGTCTCTGGCACAGTGCCTTGCAGCTCGGTTTTTCCGCATATATGTATATATCCTATAAGAATATCGGCGCGATAAAACAATAGGCAACTTGGCATTAAACGTGAGGGTCACGTATGTAGCTCCAACGACAAATAACATCGCGATTATATTTAGAGGAGACTGCAGTCTCGAGAAAATTAACATTGATACAGAGTTAGTAGTAATTATTATTTTGCTATAATAATTATTAGCCTCTTAATGTGACATGATAAGAGTTTCGATATTTTGCTATTTGCATATTATATTGTACATATATGTATTATAAATATCTACGTACACAAATCTCTATGCAGTCCTCGAAATCTGCGCTACGCATCGCAGCACTTATCAGTACTCGTAGTAGTTTCGCTCTGCACTTTAGACTGTCAAAGACCAACCGCGGAGAGTGCGCAAACCATAACGAGCCCTAATAGCGAAATGACCCTAATTAACTGATTGATTAATGACAGAGCACTGACTCTGTATATTCCTCTCTGATTCGCAGATTCAAAGCTATCGGCCTGTGTTCTCTTGTACGGTTCGGCGATTTTCAGAGCGAGTTATCTTGTTTAATTGTCGGATTAGCCGGCTGTCCTTATGTTAATTATAGTGTATATTAAATAATGAGAATAGTAATCGGTGTATATCATAATTCGCGCTTTCCGAAATATACTTTCTCCTCAAGGCAGCATCCTAGCAATTTTCTCAGTGTCCTTCCGCGTAATTTATCACTCATAATATTAGTGGAATTCTCTCTAGATTATCACGTTAAAATATTTTTTTTTTTTTGTAATATTTTATTTACAATGTATTCCAGAGTCGGAATGCCACCTGCTAATGATAGATTCTTGAGAGCATTTGGAAATAATTTTTTCTTAGCGAAAATATCGAGGGAAATCATAACTTTTTGCAAGTTTCTAATCTTTTTATCATATATTTTTTAAACTAAACCTTAAATTAAAATTGTCTCCTTTTCTCTCCTTAATAAAAATTCAACTTTACATGATATACTATTGCAGTGCAGTTTTACGTCTTACGTCTAACGTTTTTTTTAGAATTACGATAATTTGAAAAAAGATACGCGAATAGAAAAGTTCTAAAAAGCTATTTTGCTCGTATTTTTCAAAAATACATTGCCAATCTTTTAGAATAGAAGTTCTCGCGTTCGTGGCGGACAGACGTGCTCAAGTTATGTACTAATGAACCTCCCTGGTTGAAAGTTTAAAAGGTCGATTCGCAAACTGGTCCCCAAGGAAATCTGTCCTCCGGTCGAATACCGGTGCGGCTGGGGTTGCATGAGCTAATTGTTAGGATGACACGTTATTCTATAATCTGGCAACTTTTCAGAGTTATATAGAAACTATTTCAATGAAGAAGGATTAAATTCCGGGCTGAATAAAAGTTTGCTTCCTGTCGTTATGAATAAAAAAACATATAACGTTTCAACAATTTGATATCTATTTTATTCTTCTAACTTATCATTTTATTCTTTCATAAATGGTTTTTTTCTTTAGAAAAGATAATTATTACATTATTTTATTAATCACGACTTACACATATAATTGAAACCCATGTATAAAATTTTCCTTAACATCTGGCATTTAACCAATTATGCCACTACTTTCACAAAACTTGTATAATATAAATGCTTTGTTACAAACACAAGCGCATTAAAATATACTTTAATTACGTGTACTTTAATTAATATGTACTTCAATTAGCTGTCTTATAAACATGCAAAATTGAGTTTATCTTCGCAAACGAACTTGCTTCGCGCATAGTGATAACTGAATAGTGCTGCGCTCGCGTAGCGATAACTTAATTTTGAACAGGGGTGTCCATTTTGATACTCGCTGATGTTGAACTTGCTCGATTTCTGCATCCATTCAATGAGGTCTGTGCTCCAGGGCTTTCTCAAGGCAACGAGACTACGTTACTGTTCACCTTACTTCCTCTCACGATTAAACATACTAAACAGTTAATATCTATTTTACAATCAATTGCGATTAAAGCTATTATCAAACGTGAACTGGAAATGCCCAGATTATCGAAGAATCTTGTCGTTTCACGGTAACACTTTTGAAATATTATCTTAGCATCGATAAATGCTACGAAATTTAAAAATGTTAAATAAATACTTTTTTAATAGAGATGTAATGATGTCAGGGTCTTTTCCATGACTAATTTGATCATTATAAATGTCTCATATTCATTGATAGTACATCTTTCTCTGTTCCGTAAAGACGCTGCAATTAATTTTTTATTGACGGCAAAAATGATTGTGACAATATTGATGCATAGAAAATTAATTGTTAAGTTAAAATAAAGAAAAATTCTTATTCATGTGCATTTTAATATATGTATGAAAAAGACTTATTTCTCAACAACATTTCGTAACAGTTTTTTTTCAGTAACAAAAAGTAATAAAAATTACAAACTCGTATATTGAATAAAGCATAATGCAACAAAAGACGAAAGTATTTCAAATCGAAATATTCGCACGTCGCCTGTTCACAGGCGCTTTGACAAAAATTCCACATGCACAACGGTATCTGTAAAATTTAGTCACGATAGAATGCAGTGAGCTTTCGATACAAAAGAATTTTAAAGAAAGAAGAAATATTGAAATATCTTAAAAGAAAATGACGTTAAAAACTTGCTGATCGGATTGAAATATAAACGTGATATAAATTAGGAATCCATAACAAAGGGTATGCATAAATTATCATAAATTAATTGTAATGAAATATAATGATTTTGAATAATAAATTTAATTCAGGATACATAATCAAAATATTCGTGAAAGTAATATCTCATAAAATCTTTAAACGCTACATTTCATTTACAAGCTACAAGTAGGAATACAGAACATTAGTTCAATTCTAAATGTATATCTCGAAAAGGATTATGTAATTCTACATAGTTAGTTTCCGCAGCTCTATTTGTGGTAAAGTCTCATCGTTTCTTCACTGTTGAGCGTCGTCACGATGTCATTGCCTTTTATCCATCAGGATTAAGAGCTTCACCTCCCCATTTTAAATTAGCCCGAAGATTAAGCTTAAATTAGTCTTCTTAATTCAATTCAAATCCCCCGGGGTGTCACCTGTCTAGCCGTAGTATCTACGTTTTATTTCCTGAAGACTCTCGTGCAGCGATTCTTAGATAACTGAAAAATTCTAGAAGATACTCCAAAGAGCTCCAATGATCTTTAAGATATATCACATTATCGATTTTCATTCTTAAATGTGTCAGATTTCATCAACATTATTTATACATAAAATCCATTTCTCACAGTATAATATAATGCACGCCTCTATCTTTACACATATTTATCTTCATGCAAAATTTAAAATACATAATATTAATAAAATATTTTAAGCTGGACATAACTATATATTAATATTAACCGAATAATTCCACATTGATTAAAATATTCAATATTGAAACATCAATCGCAATATGCTATTGTATCAATAACATTGTACACATAACCGTTGTAGGCATTCAAATTTTCATGCAACGGGTTCATATCGGTATGCAAGAGATGCGACAAGCGTATTATTCAACTCTATCTAATCCTATTATTATCGGTAACATAGAAGCATTAAACAAGGCATAGTTCATCGGATGACAGATAAAACCACAAAGTGCATATGTTTGTATGCAGCACAAAATATTACGCAATTTTATCAAGCAATTCTCTTGTAGAAGCCGATTATATTCGATAAGCCATGATGACATTATTCCCGTCTCATTCTCGATACTTTCTTTACGTGCCGGCACTACAATCCCCAATTATCCCTTAAGCATAGAAATTTCCAATAGCTGCTTCAATAATCTAACAAAGCTATATCGTTAAGCCCTAGAAGGTGTTCCCATTATCTGCAGTAATTCTACCAAAGAGTGACGTTATTATCGTCTACCTTTACTTGAGTATATAACGAGAAACTTGTTGTGTTGTCGGCTGCACATATTTTTTGTGAATTCGCGATTTACACAATCGACATCATCACAGTCACATTTCTTCGAATGAATCAAACAATTGCAAAAAAAAAATCATTTCTTTTATACAATAGAAATTTAAATTATCTGTCTATTAAGAACTCGATTAGCCGTTATTGAAATTTAAAATCTAAGATATTTTGAACCGAGCGACTCGCGTATAGATACACGGTCGGTCTGGGTTTTACTTTTATATACGATCGAATGTTATAAATGCATTTGACGCCAGACCTGTCTTTCGATCAATTAATCGCGAGTGAGCTTAATAACTCAGACGATTAGATTTAGTAGATTTACACCGTGCAGTGGTAGTTTCCGAGCGAGCAAAAATTCTTTGCGACATTTGTGAAGAATGCTAAGCCTGGAGAATCTCTATTCCGGCAGAAAGTCTTGCGGTCTGTGGCACGATCCAATAACATTGCGTTGCCAATAGGATTTCGTGCTCACTAGGATCATGTGCGCATGTATAGGATCTCATAGAATGGAATTTTAGCGGCTCGAAAATACGTTACAGTATTATCAGATTAGGCAAAGCCATCCTGTATCGACCGTTACGCGCACTGATTTCGACGGATGAAAGGAGCACACAAGATTTCGAGGAAATCTGTGCTCTAATCAATATATAATGTTAATTGCCAATTATTTAAATCGTTTCTCTCAAAATACGATTACATCAAATAGGTTTCTTTTTTAATAAATAAGTTTAATTTTATATCTCGCGTTAATTACATGTGCAAAAAGAAAATAAAATTAATAAAGATAAATTAACAAAGAAAAAAAATTTATGAAGATAAATATAATTAATATGAAATGCAATACAGATTGGAGAGGTCCCCGCGCGGGTAACAATTTAATTATTATGAACCAGCGAGAGAAACGGATAATTATTTCACTGAAATTTATTTTAAAGCCGATAATATCAATTAGAACGCTTTCGCAGTGTTTTTACGCGATTATTTGAAGGAAATGTCTGAATATTTTTCATCAAACGCTATCGTTATAATCGTATATACGCCGCGGAAATAGATCAGTCAAACTTGTTGTCTGCATATGCGCCACCGCACGAGATACCTAATTAATCTTCGGATCGTATTGACGTTCACTCGACAGTAACGGTACTTCGTTATCTCAAAAATCCAATTGAGTAATTATCAAGTCTTTGGTCGTGCGTGCGCGTCATCTTTCCGCTTCGCGATTTGGTCACTGTGCCTCGGAAACCTATAGGATTTTCCGCGATAAACGGTCGCGTTTTCGGGCCTAGCGAAAATTTGGTTTTGTTAATTGAAACGACCCAATTGCTCCTAGGGTCCCGACTGATCGATACAGTTGTGGTTTACTCACCAGCGGCAGAATCCAAAACAATTTCAACTGCCGCCGGGTCAGATGCGGAATACACGAAAAGGGGGGAGGAATAGTCAAAGTTGCAGAGTACATAACCCTGGATGGTACGTTACCTAGCTACCTACCTGAACGTCATATTAATCCACGAATATGCTGATCGAGACTATTTGCGGTATTGACCGGGCGCATATTGCTTTTCCCGATGCTTCGGGAGCCTACCCGGACCCGTTTCAGGCTCTCCTCGCTCCGATAGGGCAGTCTGCGGTCGATATAGCGAAACGCGTATCGTCCAAGCGCGATCAAACGTTTCGCTGCACAGTATTTCATTATACGTACACGGGCGTGGCGTTCTATAGCCTGGTACACAGTGCTCCATGAGAATTTCACGGAGCTGCCAGCGTGTATCTTTACTTGTCCAGAGCGGGGATAATTAAGAAAAGTATGATTTGATATCGAGAATGCGCGGTAAGATCGATCTGATGCTTCGCGCGGACGTGTGTCCACGTATTTTATTTTTGTCATGTTTGTACCCTTATTTCTTTCCAGGGCAATTTAATGAACAGCATCAAACGACAAGCTTATATAAATTTAATAATTGAAATCTAGAATAAATTTTTTACATATATTTTAATAATATATAGATATTCTTTATGCACATATAATGTCATAAAAATCACATGGCACTTCTAATCGAATAAATATTTATAATAATATAGAAAATAATAATCTTAAGATGAGATCGCGGAGACAACTCGGGATTCTTTTAACGATTTGATAAAAATAGATCACGTTTACGCTTATCGCTCAGCTATATTCTATCTATGCCTCGAGGTTCTATGGAGCAATTAATGATTAATTACAAGATAATATATAATGTATATTTCAAGTTTCATAAAATTTCTATAATATTTTATTGAATAGTTTTTTTACCTTTCTTTTTGAAAAATTAAATTAATAATTAATTAAACATTGTAATTTGTTCGTATAATGCTTCAGCTCGCAGCTTTTACTATCTTCAGCGATCGAGTGGTTGGTATAGATGCTGGCTCAGCCTTTATACATGTATTATTCCAAACCACCTCTGAAAGCTTTTCGTTGTACAGAAGTGTATAAAAATTTCCCAAGCTTCTCTGATAATTGTGAGTCATTGTTCGATTTGTGACCCATCGATTGGCTTATCAAACGTGAGGAGCGTTGACAGTTCATTAAATATTAAAGACAACGCTCGAATTTTTTCATAGTATATAGATTTATTAATTAACATTAGGAATAATATTGCCTACTTTATATTATCATATCTCTAGTATAATATGTTTAAATATACATATGATTTTGAATTTGTTGAGCATTTAATTTTATAAGTCAGAAAAATAAATTTTTTAAT
>NW_021851091.1:0-218 GCF_003651465.1 Formica exsecta
TAACGACTCTTTGGTATGAAAACACACACGGTTAAATTTATGTGTATGAGAATATTTTTACAATACATATTTTAGAAACAAATATATACATATATGTTAATTAAACTAATTTCTTTATATTGTCATTATACTATATTTTTGGATAATTTTTCGTGTAATTTACAAAAGAATATATATTTCATATAATTTACATACAATTACAATAAATATAATTTTAT
>NW_021851092.1:0-822 GCF_003651465.1 Formica exsecta
AAGAGAGAGAAAAAGAGAGAGAAAGTGAGAAAGAGAGCGGGGAAAAAAAGAAAGAGAGAGAGAGAAAAAGAAAAAAGAGAGAAAGAGAGAGGGAAAAGAAAGAAAGAGAGAGTGACACAAAGAGAGAAGTATATCAGTTTTTTAAACATTATTATTCATATAATATATGTATAATAATGCCCAAAAAATAATGTGTCAGTCATTATTTTTTGGACATTATTATTGCGTATCATTAGACGAAGAGGGACCTGCAATATTTGTTACATCTGCAGCATACAATCTCAAACTACTTTTTATTTTTTTTGTAGGAGTTACATATATTTTGTCTGTCGACATACGCTGCAGATATTCTTCAGTTATAATCATATTTAAAGCTGTTTCCCCCCTCGTCTTCAACGCTGATTTGAATACGCAAGTTGCATTAATACAGGTCGATGATAATCTATTTCTTTTCTTTGTTTTTAAGTCGGATAAAACAGAAAATGTTCTCTCGGGATCTGCGTTAGAATGCGGAAGTGATCTAACTGCATTTAAAAGTGATCTTAAATTCGGATATTTAGGATTAGTAATGGATTGACGTTTCAAAATTTCCTTCCACATATTATCAAAATTTATTTTCGCTAAATTTTGTTTTTCTTCAATAGTTAAATCAGAATATAACAAAAACCATTCTTTCTTTAAACCGTCTTCATCAAAGCCGTTGAGAGTTTTCGCGATAAAAGAAATATCATTAAATGATGTTTCTCTATTACTGTCAAATAAAGCTAGATGTGGTTAAAAAACTTGTAATTTATGCAAAAATACATTATTAACAGGTAATCT
>NW_021851093.1:0-564 GCF_003651465.1 Formica exsecta
ATTTTTTTTCAAACACCGGAACGGGACTAGTTGTTTCTTATAGGTTTTTGGACGCTGAACACGAATCTGGTTTCGGAATTGCTCCACCACGTCAGAATTTTGAGAAATTTGCAATTAAATTTGCAAAAAAGGGCTATTGTCACGAACTTTGTCATATTATAGCTACAATTTGTGACGTGCTGAAGAAGTTTTATTACAATTAAAATAAAGTATTTTGTTAGGACTTTCAACCCTCAAAAGAATTTTTGGTCACAGCTAACTTCTGCAATATACTCCATATTTAACCATGGATATCTTATTAACCATCTTATTAACCATAACAGACACCAAAAATTTTTTTTAAGGATTGAAAGTCCTAACAACATACTTTATTTGGATTGCAATAAAATTTCTCCAGCACGTTACATATTGTAACTATAATATGACAAAGTTCGTAAATATCCCTTTTTTGCAACTTTAATTGCAAATTTCATAGTCCTTCTTTAATTGAAAATTTCTCAAAATTCTGACGTAATGAAACAATTTCGGAACCGGATTCGTGTTCAGCGTCCAAAAACCTATAAG
>NW_021851094.1:0-270 GCF_003651465.1 Formica exsecta
ATTTATGACAGGATGTTTATATTCTATTCTATATATATTTACTATATATATTTACTATATATATTTCAGATGTGTGTGTGTGTGTGTGTGTGTGTGTGTGCGCGTGTGCGCGTGTGCGCGTGTGAGCGTGTGCGCGTGTGCGCGTGTGCGCGTGTGCGCGCGCGCGTGTGTGTGTGTGTGTGTGTGTGTGTGTGTGCATGTGTGCGTGTGTGCGTGCGTGTGTGCGTGTGTGCGTGCGTGCGTGCGTGCGTGTGTGTGTGTGTGTGTGTG
>NW_021851095.1:0-346 GCF_003651465.1 Formica exsecta
TGTTCTGATCTTGTTACAAATTTGCTATCATACCGTGCATGGCAAAATTTGCCCTATTCTTGCCACAAATTTGTTGTCATGCCGTGCATGGCAAGGTTTGCCCTATTCTTGCCACAAATTTGCTGTCATCCCGGGCACAGCAAGGTTTGTCCTGTTCTTGCCACAAATTTGCTGTCATGCCGTGCACGGCAAGGCTCTATTATTTGCGTAAAATGTGCATCACACTATTGCGACAAGCCTTGCCAGCAAAAGCTAAGCTTCTTGCGGACACACCTTGTCACAATTTTGCTGTAAAGGCATGCTCGGGTTTGCTGCAAACTTTGCGCAAAGTTTGCATCATTTTGCT
>NW_021851095.1:9596-10016 GCF_003651465.1 Formica exsecta
GCCGAAGCGCCGAGCTCACACGTACGCTGTTTGCGCTTGTGTGTGTTATCCCCTCCACCTCGGTTGCATGTTGCTCGCGTCTCAATTCTGGCATCACTGCGCTGCTGATCGATTGCTTCGCGAAGCTTTATTAATCTTAACTCTTTTTCATCGTTTATATTCCGAAAATCTTTTTGAGTCTTGGATGCTGGGATTTGGTTTCTTTTTCTGGTTCCGTCCGCAGCAATTTTCTTTACATTGCACACCGAATATTGGCCTATGCAATTTTCTCTATTTAAAAGTATTTGTAAAAAATTTTCCACATCATGTGAAAAATTTTTCACATCATGTGAAGAATTTCCCACATCATGTGAAGAATTTCCAACATCATCTGAAGAATTTCTCACATCATGTGAAGAATTTCCAACATCATCTATTAAT
>NW_021851096.1:0-530 GCF_003651465.1 Formica exsecta
TTTTTAATTTTTAATATATAGTGTGTCCACATAATGGGACAAAATATAATGATAAACGCTTGCCTCTCTTTGTCCGAAGACTTTCCTTAAAAAGAATAAGGGTCAAGAGGTTAGTATTATTTATATATAAGGTATATTTACACAGGGTGTCCGAAAATTCGCGCAACACCCTTTAAGGGAAGGTAGAGGGTGTTATTTTGAACAGAAAAGTCCTGTAACATTTTTTTCTATAACGCTTCATAAAGGAGTTATTATTGAGTAAAGTCTGATCAATCAGCGCCGACTTTTAGCCGGGCGCACGTCAGTGAGCCCCGCGCGCCTAGTAGTGTGCGGCGGCGCACACTTCGCAGCGCGTGTAACACCCTGTGTACATATACCTTATATATAAATAATACTAACCTCTTGACCCTTATTCTTTTTAAGGAAAGTCTTCGGACAGAGAGAGGCAAGCGTTTATCATTATATTTTTGTCCCATTATGTGGACACACTATATATTAAAAATTAAAAACACAAAAACACAGTTTTTTTA
>NW_021851096.1:1782-2257 GCF_003651465.1 Formica exsecta
ACTTGATATGCGTGCGAGGCAATAGAGCAGTAGAAATACACGATGTTGTCCGATTTCAACATATTGAACACAATTCTCTTTCAAATATGCATAGAACATGCAAAAATATACATATTGGTAACAGCGGAACTAAAATTATTGATATTATCGATAATTTCGGTCGGTATTATCGATAATTTTAGTTACGCTTGGATGAGGGCGCTAACCCCGAAGTTCGGCCGTCACTTTTGGATCCCCTTAATGATTAATTGGATAGTCCTCAAAAATTAAACTAGCAGCTCAAAACGGAAATTGTCAGACAATTGGACTCTATTAAAACCACAAGCAAAAGCTTGAATACAAAGCATAAAGACAAAATAATGATTCAGAAAATATAAAACGGATTAATGTCTGATCAAACAGATTCGCTTATAGATAATTCTATAATCATGCAACAAAAGATATAGCAGGTAATTATTTATAAATTAAATAAAAA
>NW_021851097.1:0-342 GCF_003651465.1 Formica exsecta
TTATATAAGGATCTCGCCCTTTGCATCAAGAGAGAAGTCCCTTAAAGGTTGCAGCGCAAAAATCGAAATCATCTCGATATGATAGCGCATAAATCGGAGACTTGTCGTGTATAGTTAATTAGCCATTTTCGCGATTTTAGACGACTTATATGAGAATCTCGCCTTTTGCTTCAAGAGAGAAGTCCCTTAAGGATTGCAGCGCGAAAATCAAAATTATCAGGAGATAATAGCGCATAATTAGCACATAAATCCTGCCTATTTGTTTTTTGAAATTAATTGTTATTAATGGGTGGGAGGCTCGCTGACCGTCCACTCAGCCCCCCACAAAAAAAAATTTTTTTT
>NW_021851098.1:0-1550 GCF_003651465.1 Formica exsecta
TTTAAAAAGAGTTCTAATTTTAGATTAACTAGTAATAAGATTTTAAAATTAACTAATAGAAAAATTATACTTTCTTATTACACTAATTATTAATTGCATATTTTACAAGAGCAAACACAAAATAAAACAGCAATGGTTTACGGCAGCAAATGTTAATTTTAATGCAATTATTCTGTAGAGTATTTTTACGTAAATACATGCCAAAAAATTAATTAAATGTCTATTCGCAATGCACAATTAAGTTTTTGAAACAGTTTTACTGACACATAAATTTTAGATCAATAACACATGACGTAAATAAGAATCCCCAAGGTTGAGTGTATATTAAATTAGATTGTAACAGACTCACAGCGTGCAAAAGCGGTGAATATACAAGTGATAGAATTTTCTATTTTTTGAATAGATTTCTTTTTATATATCCGATTTCAATTTGCATCTTCTCTAGTGACTAAAAAAAATGTAACAAATCGAAAGTTTATTGAAGTCCTTCTATTAATCTCAGAAAGCGTTGTTTGAAGATGAGAGGTTTTGAATTTTGCGATATTAAAGAAGACGTTCATTTGATATCATTTATGATTCGATATAGTTCGATGAGCTCGACGCTAATGGTATAGAGTTGATTTTTATTATCATCTTGAGAATATCACAGCGCATATATTGCGTGAGGGTGATTTGTCGAGTAAGTGCATGTGTTATTTCGAGACTGCGTATTACTATCGAAATGCGTAATCATTTCTTTATCTTATTAATTTTTACACTAAACAAATTATTTGCTCTCAGTTGCCTTTAAAATATAAGATACAAGCGTTTGAGGGGATAATAAAAGTATTATATTTACTGGTTGCTTTTTGGAATATGCACTAAATTTTATTTTTAACAAAGCTGTGCAGTAGTTTTGTTAAAAAAAACAGACTTTTTGTGTGTTTCTCTTGATTAACTATTCCGAAAATTAATCTCTTAAAACTGACATTATTCTTGAATTATTAAAACTTGCCTTCAAAATATTTCGCCTAAATTCTTTCTAACATTTTATAATTTTCTAATTCTGAAAATAATTTGTGGAAAAGAAAAGAATCTTTTTTGTTAACTAAATAATTTTTCAAAATTTAAGCTGTCGATCAATTAAAATCCCAAACAAATTTTCTTTTATTGTATAAGAATGGGCAACGGAAAAGGGCGAAAAGTCATTTTGAAATAACAATAGAGCATAATCTTAAACACCATAAATTTCTAGAATAGTGAAAAAACAATTATTCATTCTTGCCTTGCCTTTTTAGTTTCATTGACCAATTAAAACCAAGAAATCTATGTTCTCTTTATCCCGATTGGCAAGTCAAACGTTTCAAAGCATTTCTAATCTAAGCAAAGTGCATCTATAGTCTACACCATATCAAACGAAGTGCACGTTGCAGACGCATGAAGACAGTCCTAGAAGCTACAATAAACTTTGCGCTCCCATTCGTGATCAGTTATATATATATATACATATAAGTATATAAATTATAATTAGTTGATTTGTGTATTGTTGAATTTTCTCCGATGGCTACGAT
>NW_021851099.1:0-7868 GCF_003651465.1 Formica exsecta
CTACACGTCCAATAACACTCGCTGGCAGTGTGGACAACGACGGAGACTGTATCGGAGGAGCGTATTCCGATCCTTATGGAACATGGATAGACGTAATAGTACTTGCAAGCGTAAGAATTATACTACAAGATTATATAGCAGACGTAAAAATAAACACTAACCGAGTGCAGCTCAGGTCGGGTGTAGCATGTAAATTTGGCTCCACACACTGTACAGATGTAGAAGGAGGAGATACGTATTGGGATCCAGTACCTACCGATACTTGCAAACTTTACAATTTCGGAATATTATTCGAGGGGTACGCATACAAAATAGTCGATAAAGATAAAGATCATCCGCAAACAGTTTACTCTTTAACCACACAAGACACGGTATTCGCACTGACTAGCAAAGGAAAATACAATAAATACAATAATCCATTAATAACAACAGAGCATCCTAAACTATTAATTTTCGAGACCGTACGCGGTACCACTGTTTTTAAAAAGCAATCTGGAATCTCAAATCTCGATATCTTTACCTATATGAATTCTAAATTCGTATACGTAGAGAAACATGTCCGCACTCAAATAAACGAACTTTATAGAAATTTATTACTACACCAATGTAATTTAGAAAAACGAATGTTACGTTACACAACAGCAATAGCTACTCAAGCATCTGATATTTTCGCATATCATCTAATGAAAGGACCTGGATATATGGCTCTTTTAGCAGGGGAGGGGATTCACATAGTCAAATGCGTACCAATAGATGTAAAACTCGCAAGAACAAAAGAATGTTACGATCAATTACCAGTAATCCGAGAAAATCGAACACATTTCTTAACGCCTCAGACTCATATATTATTACAACACGGAACACAAACTGCATGCAATCCATTTGCACCTGCCATGTACCTCTTAGGAGATTCATGGTACAAATTTATACCTAATCCGGTAGATACTTTACCACCAACGATTATGAAACCATTAACCAAGCCTACTTGGAAGTACATCAACCCAGGGTCACTAGCCACTAGTGGCATATATTCTGAAGGAGAGTTAAGAGATCTTAGAGATCATATAATGTTTCCGGCTGAGCGACCATCAGTACTCAACACCGTAGCAAGAGGAGTAATGGGAAGATCCACCTCTCTACAAGGGGGCTCCATTTCCAATTTATTAGATGAAGCATCAATGGAAAAGATAGCCGCTTCCGCTTGGAAAAAATTCTGGAATAAGTTTCTATTTTTCGGCAATATCAGCGCTGGACTACTCGGCACATATCTAATTGCAAGAGTTTCCAAGTTAATATTAGACACAATTGTGCACGGATATGCCTTACATACCGTATATGGATGGTCAATATATCTACTTGGAGCGATCTGGGATTCTCTTACAAATCTTTTATTACATCTGGGAAGACGGGGGCGACCTGAAAGACAACAGCCGAATCCACCACCACCACCATCGCCAAGCGCACCGCAGGAAGATAATAAAGCAATAAAACTCACTAAACAAGAAACCCATAGCACCATGGAGATGAATGCGGTATATCCTCTACTACGGCCGGAAGAAAACTCTACCTATACGTTAGAGATAAGAGAATAAAAAGAGAGAAAAAAAATCAATTTTTATTTTTATTTTTTTTTTTTTTTTCATTAAAGCTCGGAAAGATGCGGGCAAACAGCCGTGTAGCCGAGCTCGATGTTTGAATTGCTATTAAGCAGCGTGTATTCGAATGGAGTGACGGGGCGGCGCGCGCTTTCGACCAGGGAAATAAAGTATTCATACAAAATACGTAGATGTACGTCGGTCCGATTATAGGCGGATAAACATTTGTGGAGGAGGAGGAGGAGGAGGAGGACACGCAGATACCTGTAACTCGAATCTGGGTTAATGTGTGCGCTAGGCGAGTGTGTGTTCGCGCGCGCGTGTTGTAGGTACCTGCACGTGTAATCAGTGCTAATGCGTCCCTAATGGTGACTAAATACCAAATCATAGTTTGATGCGCTCCCATCAACGACGCTGCATCAACGAAGTGTTACATCGACAAACAAAATCAAGCCGGTCGATAACGGGACAGACGCAAAAATCTCATATACGTATGACAAAACGCGATAATATTATCGTTGAGAATCGACAACTTTAGGCAAGAAAATTTTTTACCCCGAAAGCTTTGCTTTGAATGTCACGATTTATTTAGCACGTTCGAGAATTTCGATACGTTATTTTTTTCTAAAGAAATATTTCTGTCGTGATTTTATACACTTGCGATAAAAAGTATCTCTATAAGCATATAAAAATGTCCAGTTTACACGCGCAATTCTAAACAAGTCTCTTATTCGCAAAGGCAGGGAAAACAGCATGCTTTAATTAGTCGATAACATCGATATATCTCTATGCCGCACTTATTTTCTTTCGTGTAGGAAAATTTGCCAAACCATTAACAAATTTATTAAAAAACGACACCCGCTTCGAGTGGACATCTGTGCAAGAAGAATCTTTTGAAATTTTAAAACAAAAACTATGCGAAGAACCAATACTGCAATACCCAGATTTTTCTAAACCATTCATTTTAACGACCGATGCATCTGGAATAGCCGTTGGAGGAATATTATCACAAGGAGAGATAAATAAAGACCTACCGATAGCATACGCCTCACGAACCTTAACAGATAATGAATTAAAATACGATACATATGAAAAGGAAGCACTAGCTATTGTATATTGCGTTAAACATTTTCGACCATACTTATACGGAAGAAAATTCACTTTAGTTACAGACCATAAACCTTTGATGTGGTTTAAAAACGCACAAGACGCAAATATGCGAATACTTCGTTGGAGATTAAAATTAGCAGAATATGATTATGAGGTTGTATACAAAGCGGGAAAAACAAACGTAAACGCAGACGCATTATCCAGAAATCCTGTAAATATCGAAGAAATAGATTGTAAAATTATAAAAAACAAGAAACTTTTAAACCCGGATAACCCTAAAGATGCACAAGTAATTGCCGAATTACTAGAAAAATCCGATAGCGAAGAAGAAGAAGAGGAAGATGACGATTTCCATTTATATCTTTCCGATATCGAAGAAAGCGAAGGAATAATACCTGAAAGCGATTTATTAAATAACAATAACGATACTCTTCCATTTACACAAACAGAATTAAACGAACCAGATTATTTATCAATTACCGAAAAAGCTTTAATACACGATCCTCCTAAACAAAATAAAATTCAAACAAGAAGCCGAACTGCAAGACAAATTGAGCAAAATAAAATAACCAACGAATTGCATAGTGACGAGGGAGAGATCGAAGAAATCGAAGAAAGAAATGATCCGCCTGATAAAGATTCTGACAGTGAAAAGGAAGACGAAGAGGAAAACGAACAAAATATTATTAACAAAAATTTAAAATCAAGAAAAACGAAACCTGCATTTATTGAAAATAGAATAACTCATGGTAACGTTATAGACTCTCGGGAATTATTATTTTTACGAAAAGATAATATAGTGTATTTCGTCGACACCCAGGGAAGACCTTTAGATTCAGGCTCACAAAAACTTTTCGAAAGAAAAGAGCTTCCAAATCTAGGATCCCTTGTTCTAGGAAAGGTTAAGGCCATAAAACATAAAAATCATTATCATGTGGCTTTACCTGTCAGCGAAGACCAACGAGAAGGCCCTACGGCTACTCTTAAGCATATAGTTAAAATCTTAACAGACTTACGGAAAATAACCGAAGATTTAAAATTAGAAACATTTAGTATTGCGAAAACTGAGTTTATTAATAATGTCCCATGGAATGATGTTAAACCACATATACAATCAATATTCACTGACGCCCCTACTAAAGTTATTATTTGTCACGGACTAATTAAGTATCCACCGAAAGATTTACGTTCCGTTATAATCAGTGAAATGCATTGCTTACCGACGGGAGGACACCGGGGAGTCACAAAAACTTATAACAGAATAAAACATAATTATTACTGGGAAAACTTGAAAGCAGATGTTCAACGGTATATACAGCAATGTTTACAATGTCAATTGAAAAAACTTGTACGAGTAAAAACGAAACAACCAATGATAATCACAGACACACCAGGATCTTCTTTTGATAAAGTAGCCATGGATATCGTAGGCCCTTTACCTAAAACTGAAAGGGGAAACGAATATATTCTAACATTACAAGATCAATTAACTAAATTTTGCATGGGGATACCATTACCGAATCAAACTTCCGAAACCATCGCAGAAGCTTTTGTAGATCGATTTATTTGCGTACTTGGAGCACCAAAAGCAATATTAACAGATCAAGGCAGAAATTTCCTTAGCGATCTAATAAAGAAAATTGCAAAATTATTTAAAATTCGTAAGTTTCGCACGACAGTCTTCCATCCTCAATCAAATGGATCATTGGAAAGATCACATCACGCATTAGGCGAATATTTAAAACAATACGCGAATGAACAAAAACAATGGGATAGATGGATTAGCCTTGCCATGTTTAATTATAATACGAGCGTACATGAAGCAACAAAGCACACTCCATATGAGCTGGTTTTTGGAAAGATAGCACGTGTTCCATCGAACGAACTTCTACCTCCTGGGGATAAATTAGCAAATTATGACGAATATTTAATAAATCTTGTCACTCAACTTCACGCAATTCAGGGAAATGCACGCGATAACGTTATTCAAGCTAAAATTAAATCAAAAAATTATTACGATAGAAAAATTAACCCACAAACTTTTAAACCGGGAGATCAAGTATTTTTATTAAAAGGTCCAAAACCGGGTAAATTCGGAGATCAATATACTGGGCCTCACGAAGTTCTAGAAATTTTTAATAAAAATAACGTCAAAATTAGAATAAAGAAAAATAGCCGAGTTGTACATCCTAACCGCTTACGAATTTCATATATCAAACCTACCGATAAGGAATAATTATCAAAGAAATAATTATGTAAACTTTCAGATGGACCTCAACATTAAGCGATTAATTGCGATACTGGTAGTGCTAATAAAAATTTATCAAACTCTTGGAATAATAGGGTATGACTGCGGATCTTCTTCAGCAAATCTAACGACATTATCTTTATTAACCATCGAAGAGTGTGACATTCCACCGCAAAATGTTAAACGTGGACAAGTATATGCACAATTGCTCCAAATTAACGAATTCGAATCTGTGAAAGTAATACAATGTAAAGTTGAAATTGACCGATTAATAAAAAAATGTGGAATGTTCTCTCACACTATGGATGTATATAACGGAAAATATTCATACATAGAAGAAATACCTCGCGATATATGCAGAAGAATGCACGATTATGGTACCTATCAAATGGCCAATACTTACATAACTGGTTTAAAATCAAATCAAACCACTACACGTCCAATAACACTCGCTGGCAGTGTGGACAACGACGGAGGCTGTATCGGAGGAGCATATTCCGATCCTTATGGAACATGGACAGATGTAATAGTACTTGCAAGCGTAAGAATTACACTACAAGATTATATAGCAGACGTAAAAATAAACACTAACCGAGTACAGCTCAGGTCGGGTGTAGCATGTAAATTTGGCTCCACACACTGCACAGATGTAGAAGGGGGAGATACGTACTGGGATCCAGTACCTACCGATACTTGCAAACTTTACAATTTCGGAATATTATTCGAGGGGTACGCATACAAAATAGTCGATAAAGATAAAGATCATCCGCAAACAGTTTACTCTTTAACCACACAAGACACGGTATTCGCACTGATGACTAGCAAAAAATACAATACATGTGGATATTCATTAATAACAACAGAGCATCCTAAACTATTAATTTTCGAGACCGTACGCGGTACCACTGTTTTTAAAAAACAATCTGGAATCTCAAATCTCGACATCTTTACCTATATGAATTCTAAATTCGTATACGTAGAGAAACACGTCCGCACTCAAATAAACGAACTTTATAGAAATTTATTACTACACCAATGTAATTTAGAAAAACGAATGTTACACAACGCATTAGCAATAGCTACTCAAGCACCTGATATTTTCGCATATCATCTAATGAAAGGACCTGGATATATGGCTCTTTTAGCAGGGGAAGTAATTCACATAGTCAAATGCGTACCAATAGATGTAAAACTCGCAAGAACAAAAGAATGTTACGACCAATTACCAGTGATCCGAGAAAATCGAACACATTAGACTCATATACACGGAACACAAACTGTATGCAATCCATTTGCACCTGCCATGTACCTCTTAGGAGATTCATGGTACAAATTTATACCTATTATACCTAATACTTTACCACCAACGATTATGAAACCATTAACCAAGCCTACTTGGAAGTACATCAACCCAGGGTCACTAGCCACTAGTGGCATATATTCTGAAGGAGAGTTAAGAGATCTTAGAGATCATATAATGTTTCCGGCTGAGCGACCATCAGTACTCAACACCGTAGCAAGAGGAGTAATGGGAAGATCCACCTCTCTACAAGGGGGCTCCATTTCCAATTTATTAGATGAAGCATCAATGGAAAAGATAGCCGCTTCCGCTTGGAAAAAATTCTGGATTTATTGGATGCATCAATGGAAAAGATAGCCGCTTCCGCTTGGAAAAAATTCTGGAATAAGTTTCTATTTTTCGGCAATATCAGCGCTGGTGGACTCGGCACATATCTAATTGCAAGAGTTTCCAAGTTAATATTAGACACAATTGTGCACGGATATGCCTTACATACCGTATATGGATGGTCAATATATCTACTTGGAGCGATCTGGGATTCTCTTACAAATCTTTTATTACATCTGGGAAGACGGGGGCGACCTGAAAGACAACAGCCGAATCCACCACCACCACCATCGCCAAGCGCACCGCAGGAAGATAATAAAGCAATAAAACTCACTAAACAAGAAACCCATAGCACCATGGAGATGAATGCGGTATATCCTCTACTACGGCCGGAAGAAAACTCTACCTATACGTTGGAGATAAGAGAATAAAAAGAAAAAAAAATCAATTTTTATTTTTTTTTTTTTTTGTTCATTAATAATAATAATAATAGTAATATAAAAAAAAAAAATAAAAAGAAAAAATATATATATACAATAAGATATATATATATATATACAATAAAAAAAAAGAGACGAAAATATTCAATCACTAAACGTCTTCTCCTCTCTTCCTCTCCATCAACCTAAACCAGTGGTCCCCTCTTAAAACCTTTCCAATTATATCAAAATAGTCTTACCTATTTTTTAGAAAATGGAAATCAAGAACATCAATACCCACGAGTTAACCCGCGGACGATTAGAAGTATGGATAACTCGCGCAGAGTCCCCATTACTCTTCTGGGTCCAACTGAAAAACGGACAGAGAGACCTAGTAGAGCTCATCGAAGAGCTTAACTTCCGGATGGACCGACGAAGTCACTACCTCCACTGTTGGCCCGAAGACTTGAGGGAAGATGAACCATGCGCCATTCAAATAAAAAACATCTGGCAACGCGGTCTCATTATAAGAATAGACACAGCGACGTCCATGGTGAAAATATCTCTGAGGGACTGGGGCATGACAGTCTGGAAACCGATGGGCCAAGTATACCTTCTGGAGGACAGATTCCGGGAATTGCCATGGCAGAGCATCAAATGCGGCTTGGCGCACACGGGCCCCGTAGTAAGAAGAGCATACGGAATGGCCCGAAAAAACGCGACTGCTGTGCAAAATTCTCGGAGATCGCCAAGAGGGGTGGATACAGATTATCCATCCTCTGGGCGAAAGAGAAGCCATGGTAAAACTGATGATTTACAATGAGAATACCGAGGGGGCCCACAACCTGCGGGACTCATTAATCCAGCTG
>NW_021851099.1:25392-25802 GCF_003651465.1 Formica exsecta
TATAATACGAACAGGTCGCGGTATATGTACAACGGTATTACAATGTATCAGGTCGCGGTATATGTACAAAGCGGTACTAGAAGCTATTAGAGCGCGGAGACCAAAGCGGTCTTATGATACAAACAGGTCGCGGTATATATACAAAACGGTCTTACGGTATAACGCGGGGCGAACTTATCAACTAGTAGGATGCGCCGTCCCAGCAACCGGGAAGCCCGGCCTAACTACGGGAAGCCCGTAGCCTGGTGTAACGCGAGAGGTGGTTCAGGATCCGGAGAGTTGTATGTGACAGGAATCGGGATCGGGAACTGGTAACGCTACTCTCGCCGGAGCACTTTATATACCGGCGGCCGGCCTCCCACTCTCGCGAGTCGGCGCGTGGTGGGGCGGTCCCACGGTGGGGCCGAGAC
>NW_021851100.1:0-2014 GCF_003651465.1 Formica exsecta
ACGAAAAACGGCAGCGTGGCGACTCTCATTCTTCTCTCTGCTACTGGTCTGCTCTAGAGTCCTATACATAGGCCGGTATTCATAGTCAGTTCCATAGACATAGTATATCTAGACCATAGACATAGTATATCTAGACCATAGACATAGTATATCTAGACCGAGCGTTTGCCTTTATTTAAGGAGTGGGGGTAAAGGTGCACGTAGAAAAGGACATACTCTGTTTCGTGCCCCTTGCGTTCTCTCTCGCTCGCACAGAGCATAGCGCTCTCTTTCGTCATGCTACGTGCGAGCGAGAGAGAACGCAAGGGGCACGAAACAGAGTATGTCCTTTTCTACGTGGGCATTTGTTTAACGGTCACCACCGATCAAGAACAAAGGATATCCCACTTCTGAAGGCTGTAATAGCTTTCCTGGTTATTAAGCGGTTATTTGAATTAACCGCAGAAAGTTAAGGATGCGTAGAAAGTCGGGAGATGCCGGGAATAAGGCTAACGGAAAGGATTGTTCTTGAGAATGATGGTCACCGGAAAATACTCCGTGGCTGGTAAATAACTTCAAATATGAATATATTCTACCAAATGCACTAACGGATACAAATCTCTTCGGGTCTAGTCTACGAACAGTCGTGTATTCGCGGACAAAACAACTTTTATGGAAAACGCTTAGCTATCGCTTAACGACTCGAAGGACAAACACCGATATCAGTGAGAGGCAGACAATCGAGCAAAATTCGAAATCTCACTTTCAAAAGCCCAAAAGCTCTTTCAATGGCCATGCGAGTAGATGATAAACAGTAATTAAAGTTCTTTTGCCTTGCAGTAAGATGTCCATTATCTCTAACCGGTACCATGACATGTGAGTGAATTGTATATGCTGCATCTCCAAGAAGGTGAGAATTCGAAGGAAAATACTCATCTGGCCTCTGGATGAACTCAGTTAAAGGAGAATTCCTAAAAACACGTGCAACATGCACAGACCCTACATGCCCGGCATAGCAATGAATGAATAGACTGCGAGCATCACACACAGCTTGAAGCTGAATAGCAGGATATTTTTTTCTACAGATATAAAAAGCTGCATCTTCTTTAGGAGCTCGTATCTGTATAAAAGAACCATCAACAGCCCCAATGACACCTGGAAAACCCTTTGCTCTTTGAAATTCTTCGATCACACAGATAGCCTCCTCTCCTCTTGGCCATTTGATAAAACGTGGTGCTAGGCAGTGGAGGGCATAAGTCACACGTCTTACAGCGCGCAATGCAGTAGCCTTTCCCACACCAAACTTGACACATTCAGACCTGTATGTATACAAAACGATAGGGTTACAGCTGCAATATATACTATTTCTTATAGTGGTTTCAACATAATCAAATACATACCGATATGAATCTGGAGTAGCCATGAACCATAACGTTACCATAAGCTGTTTCTCTGAAGATAGTTGCTTCCTTCCATGAGCATTTGTAGCATTCAAAGCTGGCCTTAGAAGTCTCAAAATCATTTGAAAGGTCTCTGGAAACACCCTGCAACATAGCCAAAGTCAAACATATGACAGATCTGTATTTATCAGTCGTTGACGGGAAATACATTCACAAACCTAAAATGTTCTTTAAAAGTTATTCTGGAGTATCCTGGAACAACTCGTTTCACATAATCGGTCAACTTTTCTATCTGAGGAGTTTCACCCCGCGTCTCATTCACCATCAATATGGCATATAAGGTACGCGTTTCACTTTCTTCGTCACTAGAATCCTCTTCATTGCTGCTAGATAACGAAGAGGTTTCATTATCATCTTCTCCATCAACATCAACCTGGCTGCAAATAACAACGGAAGATATCACAGAGAGCACATCATCAGCCGACATTTCATCTGCCATGTCTGCTTACAAACAGCCCAAGCGCGCATAGCGCGCATGTGTTTCCCTATGCGCAGTAAGAGTGATGGGAAAAAGGGAACGAGTCAATGCACTCATGCGATATGCTGCGTTTCATGCGGTTCATGCGTGAAACGGA
>NW_021851101.1:0-13007 GCF_003651465.1 Formica exsecta
ACCACTCTCCCTCATTATTTAACTACTTAAAAATTATCACTTTTACCACTCTCCCTCATTATTTAACTACTTAAAAATTATCAATTTTATAGAGAGAGAGAGAGAGAGAGAGAGAGAGAGAGAGAGAGAGAGAGAGAGAGAGAAAGAAAAAAAAAAAAAGACATTAATCGGGAGAATACGGCGCCAGGAACGCGGGCCGAGTCTTCTAACTTTCCATCGAACTGGAAACCCTCGTCTTTGTACTTGGCGCGGGACGTCGTTGAGTGCGCAGGATGACGAAAGAGAGCGGGGTGTCTGGTAGGGCGAGTATTCGCCTCCCGATTCCGGATGAACGGAGGGAGAGAGAGAGAGAGAGAGAGAAGATATTAAAAATTACGATAATGCTAGTGCGTACATGCATATTACTCTCTCACGCATGAATTAAAGTTTGGTAATTTATCAATTAATTATTGTATATAAAGCAGTAAAAATATATTGTGATATTGTCTTATTTCAATATATGGCACACAATGCAAAAGATTGCGTTTTCTATTATGCATGTTTGAAATAATTATGTTGGTAATGGCGGAACTAAAAATGTCGGTATTATTGACCCTGTTACTTATGTTTAGATTAGGGCGCTAACCCGTCGGAGTTCGCCCGTCGGTTTAGGATCTTCTTAAATGGTTCGAACTGAATTTTATTGTGAGCATAGTGGTTGCTTCCAAAAGCTATCTGTGTTAAAGAACGGAGAGATATGCATATCTTTTTTATAATATGTATTTTTCAACACGAAAAAAGTAGCGCTGTTTGAAAGGAATACAACGATGTATGATATAATGTAAATATTTTACATATTATATGACTTTTATCAACTTGAAATATCGCGCGCGACCTTTTATCTACCTTTTCATTTTCGGCCCTGCGATATGGCCAACTTCGGATTGAGTTGTGAGCTTCTCAATAACTGACACAGGAATATTTAGTAAATTACTTAATCCTTTTGTTACGTCCTGGCGACTCCATGATTTCTTTCTTCCACGATGTTGCGGTAATGATTGTCAGTTGGTGATAAGAACGAACCGTTCAATAAACAAAGCATCTTGTGCCATACGTTTCTTTTAAATACTGTTATTTGTCAGTAACTACATCCACGAATATCCGTGGGAAAAACGCAAGGAAATCGGTGATGGAAACCATGCCGGTCTCCTCGGGATATAAGGCATTGTAGGATTTCTGCAACGAACTCCCTGATTTAGAGGACGAATCCTGCTATCAATCTCCACTCCCTCCTTTTTCCCCTCTTGAATCCGACGAAAACACACACACATATACACACATACGCATATTAAAATAACTATTGTTCTCATCATTTTGATATAATGTATACCAACGTAGTTTAATTTATTATGAATAAATTTATATTCTAATTTAAATCCAATCTTTATTAACCCCTCTCATTCTCCAGTCAAAAGATTGCACCTGGTCCCATCCCGCGTAATAGAGATTAAATTCTTTTACCAAAAAGGGACCGCCGAGCGAACTTTTGAAAAACAGAGTAATTGCGACCCTAACGGTCGTTTACCTGATTTTCGGACCGTCAAGTTCGTTCGAACCGATTCTAACGCTTCGAGACGTTTAACTTCCGGATCATAAAGATAGTGGTTGCGCCCTTCCACTGACTCATCCTTCCTCGAGTCTGGACGTAACACTTTATATGCTAACGAATCTTTGTATGCTAATAAAATACTCGAATCTTTTTATCATAGTGTTTAGGTAACGTCACTACTCGACAAAACTGGAAGGAGAAGGCTAATACCCGTATTCATAGTCCGTCCTTGAGGAATAAGGATTCCTTGTTCCTCGTTCCACGTTTTATAAACTTTCCTTGACCGAACAAGGAATCTTATTGACTCCCTTATCTCAAGGAAGGTCACGAGCTTCCTTGAGGAGTGGATGCGACCTTTTTAGCAGACGATACGCAGAATATAACCACATACAACCTCCAAAAGCTCCTTTCGTTACATTTCAATCTGTGGTTTTGTGGTTATTTGTTGTCGCGTTCTCAAACTGAAAGTGTATAAAGGAAAAAAGGGACAATGGACAATGAATTTTTAAATGATTTTGACGATGGATTTGAAGACGAAAATCCAGAGAATCGGATTCTGTGGCGGATTCCAAAAAGATACATTCGCGATTGGGAAAATCCTGTGGAATTTTATGAAGATATTCCTTTTCGGAAAAGATACAGATTCAGCAAAGGAGCTGTGATCGAGACCTTATTACCTCTAGTAGATGCTCGGTTAAGGCGATTCAATAATCGTGGACTACCGGTTTCTCCGGTTCTACCGGTTGATGCAACTTTTAATAATTTCACGATTTTATGCAACAAGTAGCTTTCAAGTATGTAAATTTTATTTTTTGCTTATCAAGTATACATCTTTCTCATATATTTAATGTACTTTTTATTAAGATTGTTAACGGAGATATTAGAGGATACAGTCAAGCATCTGTATCGCGTATTGTTGTACGAGTGTCAAGAATTTTAGCATCCTATGTAGGGCAATACATAAACTTCTCTACACAACAGCATCAAAGGCAAAATACTAATAGATTTTATGAAATAGCGAATTTTCCATGTATAATAGGATGTATCGATTGTACTCATATACGTATTGCCAATCCTGGAGGAAATAATGGAGAGGTGTTTCGGAATCGGAAAGGATGGTTTTCTTTGAATGTGCAGGTATGTCGTTCAATTGCTGTATTTAGTATGAAAAGAACAGGATAAAGTGAGTTAAAATATTCATTGTATGTTATAGGTTGTATGTGGGCCTCGAAGGGAATTTTTGGACATTGTTGTGAGACATCCGTGATTCAGCGCACGATGCTGTAATCTTTGATCGAAGCGGTGTTCGGTGTCGTTTTGAATTGGGATACCTCGACGGGATTTTACTTGAAGATAGTGGATACGCATGTAGAAAATATTTACTAACTCCTGTATTAAGGCCTGATAACGATACAGAAGTTAGGTATAATAATGCACATAGGAAGACCAGAGTTATTGTCGAACAGCTATTCGGAGTTTGGAAGCGCCGCTTTCCATGCTTATACTACGGTTTAAGAACAAAACTAAGTATATCGGTTGCAGTTATTTGTGCTACTGCTGTTTTGCATAATATATGTATTCACCATGGATTCGAGGAAATTGAACAAGAATATATACGGAATGAAGTATTCGAGGCTGTTTTCAATCGAGAAGAAGATGGCATTGGACTTACATATAGAAGAGCTTTTATAATAAGGCATTTTTCGTAGAACATATATGCGTGTTGCTTCGACAATATCAATGTATAAATAATATAATGTATTTAATATATTTAATATATTTATTAATATATATTTATTGATGACAATATAAATGTATTTAACATTAATTAAATAACATTATTTAACACTTCAATAACAAACAATTACATTACGTAAGAATACTCTCTGTTGTGAAAAAAAATAAAACTGCATATATTAACAAAAACAAAATTTATAATTAACACATTTAATACTGTTACATCCGGCGGACCCCACGATTCTTTTCTTTCATAGAACTCTTTTACTGATATAAAAAATTACGCTCTGGAACTTTTCTGCACACGACGTAAACAATAAACAAGGAGATATCTAGCAGGCGAGACTAATCTTTTAGAACGATACAATTTTTTAACTATGAGACGGATCAATCAATATTTCGGGACTAAGACCCACGTCAAAGATTTGAAAATTCGAAATGGATCAATAAATATTCCGGGACTAAAACCCACGTCAAAGATTTGAAAATTTTAAACAAAGATAAGAGACCCTCGAACGCTAGAAATCTAGACCATGTGCGTACGGAAAACAAACAGATGAATGAAATATTCAACTCTAAGGTCCGCGCGACGGGCTTAAGGGTTTAAAACAAAGAACAAGGAGAGGGACACGGATGATGGTTTACGGATGAAACCAAAATCCGTAAGCAGAACTCGCGATACTTGACACCACGTGCTCGCCTGCCAGACCAACCTCTTGTGTTATCTGTTTGAGATAAATTTCAGCGGAAATAATAAAAATGTCTACTTAGCCGATCATAACGGCTAAGTTATGAAAGTCTCCAATAGGCTGGACTGCGAGCACAGCGATCTCCATCCAACCTGACAGCACGAGCCAAGATCTTCTCGCCCTCGCAAAAAATAAACTATATATATATCACATCTACTTTTATATACCTGATATTTAAATAACAACTTTTATTATCCGGATATAATCCTTAAAATAGAAACCTCAAGAATTATTTCACGTCTCCTTCCTACCACACAATATTATTATTATTATTATTATTACTTATTTACGAATCATTCCTTAGTGGAAAGAGTAAAACGATCTTCCCGAGCGGCAATTAAATGCTCGCGTAATCGTCGCAATAGGCGGCTTAAGAAGGAATTGGCTCGAGCGTCCGTAGACCCCAATTTTGTTGGAAATTTCACTAAACTTAAGCTAACTCAGCGAAACTTACACAATATACAAGTACACGATACAAAACCTCGCCCCGCTTCTTCTGCTCCCTCCCCTCCTTATTCTCCTATTTCTTCTCCTGAGCGTTTTCACTCAGCTTCTTTCGAACCTCAACCCTCGCGAATTCCCACTCCCCCTCCCCCTTCTGACTGTCCCCCTAGTTCTTCTGTCGATTTTTCACCTCCTTCTTATTCCCCCGTCTCTTCCCACGAGTGTTCTCACTCACCTTCTCTCGAACCTCAACCCACTAGAATTCCTACTCCTCCCTCCTCCTTATCCCTCGATCTGTGCCTCTTACGGACGAGGATTAGCGCGTCGGTCCAGATATAGTGGACCTCGATCAATTTCACCATATCCTTTAAATTTTCAATAACTTTCTCTTGTTATTAACTGAGCAAGGAGCATCCGCTCAGTTTCAGTATAATGGACGTTTTTTGATTCACAGTCCATAATTGCACTTTTAACTTTCTTTACAAAAATTTTATGAGAGGCACTGTGAGAGAAGTCGAAGTCAGTTTAAAAGTATTAGGTTATTTCGCGGCAGTGGCATAATTCAAGTTTTTAACCGTAAATTACCAAAAGTTCCTAGAGAACAAGTTCCTTCTGGAAGGAGACCTTAAGGTTTCATTATAAAACAAGGAAGCCTTGTTAAAATAAGGAATCCTCCAATAAGGCTTCCTCAATCCTTAAGATAAGGACTATCTATGAATACGGGTGTAAGGTACACCATCGAGAAAGGAAATCCGATGAGTGACCCGATGGCGCTGGTATCACTGGTAGTCTTTTCTGATTGGTCCTGTCAATTCCCCTAGGATAAGCTGCCCCCGGAAATGTGCTCCCCGCAAATGTGACTTTCTTACGGTGGACAGTTGGTTTCGGAGTTTGAGTCTTCGGAGCTTGAGTGTCAATTGCCTCTTGACGTCCTGATAGCTCATCTTCAGTCGTATCCTGTATCTCCGTGAATGTTGGCTTCTCTTTTTATAGGAACATTTACTATCTCGCCTTTGATTCTCACTTGAAACAAACGATTAGTTAGTCTTTATATTATCTCAAAGGCCCTCATATGGAGCTTCTAGAGCTCCTTTTACTCTATCTACTCGTAAAAAAAACATGCGTGTAAGTGTACAAGATATTATGAGTGAAAACTTGCTGTTTGACGTGATGAGCTGTCCTCGTAAGTCTAAAGGTACGTGTTCATGGTGTCGCTCGACGCTCATATTCAGCGACAAATGAATCACGTGATTTCATATGTCGCTGACTTCGACTGTCGCTCATGTAAATGGCCTAAGCGATAAATTTTTGACGATTAGATTGATTGCGTTGTGTAAAATAAATACTGCAAAATGTCGTATCAAGAAAGGTATCACGAGTGGACCTGTCAACTTGCCGCGATTGTGCACAATAAAAATGAAGAGGAACGACGGCGAAATAGACTAATAGCAGCTGTATGCATCAATGAATGTACAAATTAAAAAAATATATATAAAAAAAGAGATTTTGGATTGATCCATTATTCGAAAAACGACGTGAACATGGATTTTACTATGCATCTGTACCAAGACTAACACCAGAGAAGTTCAGAAATTATTATCGTATGACAGCTACGCAATTTGAGGAATTATTACATTTAGTGGCACCTTCAATCACTAAACAAACCGTGATTGAGTGAAGCGTGGGGGGGATTTAAGGCGGGAGGAGGCACGAACCAAGCATCCATCTCTTCCGTGGCAGCGGCACTGTCGTGTCTGTGTAGGGCGTTTACACACTTCCTCAGCCCGACAAATAATTGTTAGAAAACAACATTTGCGGGTCTGAAAAAATATGCGAGGTACAAGTGGCTGAATCGGAAATCGAACCCGAGTCTTTCGCTTTCCGGGCAACTGCTCTTACCACTGAGCTATTCAGACCTCGCACCTTACGCCACTCTAACACAGTACATACGACTCCAGAGCGATGTTGGAGAGATTTTGGATTGATCCATTATTCGAAAAACGACGTGAACATGGATTTTACTATGCATCTGTACCGAGACTAACACCAGAGAAGTTCAGGAATTATTATCGTATGACAGCTACGCAATTTGAGGAATTATTACATGTAGTGGCACCTTCAATCACTCAACAAACCGTGATTAGAGAATCATTATCTCCTGCAGAGCGACTATCTATAACATTGAGGTTTGTTTGTCCTTATTTATAATTGCATTACGTTATGAATTCAAAAAATAATCATATTTGATCTAATTATATTTAGATATTTATCAACTGGTGATTCGATGCATTCAATGTCATATCATTATCTCGCTGGAGTATCAACAATAAGCCACATTATAGGTGAAACATGCGATGCTATATGGAACTCTATTCGTCAGGAAGTGATCCCACCATCAAAAACTACAGAGGAGTGGCTACACCTTGCTAAAGAATTTAAAGAGAAATGGAATTTCAATCATTGCATAGGAGCAATTGATGGCAAACATGTTATTATTGAGATTATATTACTGATCAATGCTACATTTATTATTAGAGTTCACAAGTTTGATGCCTAAATGATTATTATTTTTCCAGTGTCCACCTAACGCAGGATCATCTTATTATAACTATAAAAATAGTCATAGTATTGTGCTCCTCGGAATCTGTGATGCACAATATATGTTCACGTTTGTCGATATAGGAGCCTATGGTCGCCGCAGTGACGGTGGTATTTTTAAAGATTCAAAGATGGGTCTAAAATTCCATTCAAAGGAAATGAATGTATCTGCACCAGAACTTCTCAGCCCAGGTGGACCACCTTTACCATATGTTCTGGTGGGTGATGAAGCCTTTTAATTGACGGATTATTTGCTCCGGCCTTATCCAGGAAAAGGCGGTTTAAATGACGAGCGAAATATTTATAACTATCGATTGAGTCGAGCCAGAAGAACAATCGAAAATACGTTTGGTATCCTAGTCAGCCAATGGAGAATTTTTTGAAGCGACCGATCAATTGCAGTATGGAAAAAACAATTTCAATTGTTAAAGCCTATTGTATGTCTTCATAATTGGATTCGTCGAAGAGATATTGGTGAAAATGAATATGTTACTCCAACACTAATTGAGGAAGATGATGACAGTTTTGTTCCAGGCTCTTGGAGAGGTTGCATAGATAATAGTGCATTTGTAGACATAACTCAGTGCGGTTCTAATAATAGTTCTCGTCGAGCAATGCAGATTCGAGAAGAATTTTGTAAATATTTTAATAGTGAAGGTGTCATACCATGGCAATTCCATCATTGTTAATTCTTATTATCGTTCACTGATTTAAACTTTATTATAAACATATATAACTTTATTGTAACTTTGTAACTTTATTATAAACATATATACAATATATGATTATTTATTTATTTATTTATTGTACTTACATTTTGCAGTTCCATATTTAAACTCATTTTTACATTTATTGCGTGAGAGCGACGTCACTAAAAATTGGGTTCAATTCAACTTTTTAGCGGCGTCGCTTGGCGACAAGAACGCTGACAAAATGGGGGAGAATTCGGTCACGTGACCACTCATTGCTGCGACAAGCGACACCATGAAATTGTACCTTAACGTTTCGTATTTGCTCGCGAAAACGCTCTACAAAAATGTGTGAATCGATTTGTGTCTGCTCGTCGTAGAAGTATTCCACTGGAAGTCGGAGTGTAGTGCTGTAGACCATTTCAGCTGCTGAGGCTTTAATGTCTTCTTTCAAACTGCAGCGTAATTCTAAGAGTACTACTGACAGTGCATCCAACCAATTTTTTTATTCATAACAACGGATTGCTGCTTTCAATGAACGGTGCCACCGTTCAAGTATTCCGTTCAAGTGGCCTTCACTTGGACACAGTACAATTGGACACAGTGCAAATGGACATGTTACAAATGGATACGAGATTTTGCACACGGTTCAATTGGACACAGTGCATTTGGACACAGTAATTTTGAATACAGTAGCTTTTGGACACGTAAGAAAATACGCATCGTTTACTTGGACACCGCTCACTTGGACACTGCTCATTTGGACACCGTTTATTTGGACACCGTTCATTTGCCCACCGTTTGTTTGGACACCGTTCATTTGCCCACCGTTTGTTTGGACACCGTTCATTTGCCCACCGTTTGTTTGGACACCGTTCATTTGCCCACCGTTTGTTTGGACACCGTTCATTTGCCCACCGTTTGTTTGGACACCGTTCATTTGCCCACCGTTTGTTTGGACACCGTTCATTTGCCCACCGTTTGTTTGGACACCGTTCATTTGCCCACCGTTTGTTTGGACACCGTTCATTTGCCCACCGTTCGTTTGGACACCGTTCATTTGCCCACCGTTCGTTTGGACACCGTTCATTTGCCCACCGTTCGTTTGGACACCGTTCATTTGCCCACCGTTCGTTTGGACACCGTTCATTTGCCCACCGTTCGTTTGGACACCGTTCATTTGCCCACCGTTCGTTTGGACACCGTTCATTTGCCCACCGTTCGTTTGGACACCGTTCATTTGCCCACCGTTCGTTTGGACACCGTTCATTTGCCCACCCAATTGTCTTGGCGTAGATTTTGAATATCTCTGGAGAAAATGCGTAGGTAAGTGGTTTATGATCTATCTTAATTAATAACTTACGTCCTTCCATGAATTGGTGAAAAAATTTGAGTCCATTATAAATAGCTTGCAATTCTCTATCATAGGTGCTATAGCTTTTCTGAGAAGGGCTAAATTTTTTAGAGAAAAAACCGAGAGGTTTCCAAGTGCCTTGGTTGAACTGTTATAATACTGCTCCCATAGCTGTATCTGAGACATCAGCCTTTAAAGCTAGAATAGCGCAAGCAATTGGATATGCTAATAAAGTTGCATTAACCAACTGCTGTTTGGTTTCTTCGAAGGCTTTCTCAGATCTCGCGTTTCATTGGATGGGGCGTTTGTCTCTTTTCTTTGGATCGTGAAGATATTCATGCAGTGATGCTTGTCCTTCTGCTGCATTTGGGATGAATCGTCTGTAGAAATTTATAATCCCTAAGAAACGACGAAGTTCGCTGATGTTAGCTGATTTTTCACGTCTCTTGATGGCTTCCACTCTGTCTTCTAAGTGAGTCCTCACACTCGTGTAGGCTTGCTTATCACTTGTATATCCTAAATAATTAACTCTTTCTTTGGCAAAACTACATTTGGCTACATTTATAGAGTCTGTGGCGGACAGCCACCACAAAAGCGGCAAGGGCTAGCATACACGGGCAGCGACCGCGCGCCCGGCGAGAGCAAGCCACGCGTAAAGCTCGCAAGCTTAAGACCGCCATTACGCACGGCGAATTAAGCACGTACAAGCACCCGGAAGACGCGGGAACAGGCCGCGACGCGGCGCCCGCCGCAAGCACAACCAGTGAGTAAAATCCGATGAGTGATCCTATATAAGACCGCGCATCGATCCGGATCATTTAGTCGCGGCTTCTGCTGTGAAGGAGGACTTCTCCGCTAGACAGATAGAAGTACGCGACGCCTAACGGAATTCGGCTCTGTTGGTTTTTTTGTTTGTAGCACAGGGTTGGCGTATCCTTTAAGCGCCAAGCAACGGGATCGACCCTGTCACCTGCCGTCTCCCACATCACCGGGACCTAAGCAGCGGCCAGGAGTTCCAGAGGACACCGCACCTGTACGTCATCGGGAGCGCCGAGTAAGCTGGAGCTTACGGGAGTGGCACCTAACTCCCCTGGACCTCTCGCCGGTCCGACGTATGCGGCCTTCTTGCGAACTCCTCACGACGTGGGACATCCGACTCCGACGCTACACATCTCCAAGGTGCGTCTTGAACATCCCGCCGTTGTTGCAACCTCCACCAACGTCTCCCCAAGACCTTCGAGGACAGTATAGCAGACAGATCCGCCGACCAGGATTCACAGGGGTACGCAATATCAGGCACCCCCTACTACGGAGCAAGGCACCCAGTCCGACTTATCCGACTGGGAAACACCTACCTCCAGTAAGCTGGAGCTTACGGGAGTGGCACCTAACTCCCCTGGACCTCTCGCCGGTCCGACGTATGCGGTCTTCTTGCGAACTTCTCACGACGTGGGACATCCGACTCCGACGCTACACATCTCCAAGGTGCGTCTTGAACATCCCGCCGTTGTTGCAACCTCCACCAACGTCTCCCCAAGACCTTCGAGGACAGTATAGCAGACAGATCCGCCGACCAGGATTCACAGGGGTACGCAATATCAGGCACCCCCTACTACGGAGCAAGGCACCCAGTCCGACTTATCCGACTGGGAAACACCTACCTCCTCCGTCTCGACACAGACTTGTGGAGGGCTACACGATTCACCGGAAAGGAGCTACATTCCACCCGGTACTCCTCCGGCGCTGCGAGGCAAGTGAGGACCTCCGAGAACCACGATAACGCAGCCTACCATCCAGTGGCGAGAACGGCGCCAACCGGGAGAAGCTGCCACCCTCCGGTAGACCGCCCCTTGTAGGAGCCTCCGCATACCACCGGCCCTTTTCAGGGCCACCAAAATATAACAAGATCATACCTGTACATAGCAATCAATAAACCTAAATTATTGTACACGGTGTCTCGTAAATCTACACGCCCATCACGACCATTTCTTCTTGCAAAAGTGGAGAACGCCGAGCGCGTGAAGCAGAACTTCACAAGTCCATTTTGGCGTAATCTCTCAAAAACTTGACGTAGATGCTTTCGATGTGTATCAATGTCTGGGGAAGCAATAAGGATGTCATATATATAATAATGGCGGCACTCTAATCTGCAAAGTACGCAGTCCATTAATCTTTAGAATGACTGAGCTGCATTTCTCAAAGGCATATCCATGTATTCGTAAAGTCCAAAAGGTGTTATCATCGCTGTTTTAGCGCGATCTTCTTCTGCGACTGGAATTTGATGATATGCTCGAATTAAATCCAGAGTTGTGAAAATTTTACATCCTGCCAAACAGTGTGCAAAGTCATAAAAGTGTGGTATTGGATATCTATCGGGAACAATTATTCTGTTGAGGCGCCTGTAATCTCTACAAATTCTCTATTCTCCATCTTTTTTTGGTACTAAGTATAGTGGATTGGCCCAAGGGCTGCTATTGGGTTGAATTATGCCAGTTTCTAACATATGTTGGAATTGTTATCTTGCCGCTTGTAATTTTTGACCAGACAATCTGCATGCAGGTTCTGCGACTGGTGGTCCTGCTGTAACAACGTGATGCATTACTTTATGTTTAGTTTCTTTGCGACTTATGGGATTGGTAATCACGTGGTATTCTCGTAAAATTTGAGAAACAGGGCTTGAAGCGTCGAAAGTAGTAATTTCTCCTACTTCAATGTTTGCTAGTCTGCCCGCAGTTTTGAATCGAGTCGTCGCGTCGTGAGGGCTACACGATTCACCGGAAAGGAGCTACATTCCACCCGGTACTCCTCCGGCGCTGCGAGGCAAGTGAGGACCTCCGAGAACCACGATAACGCAGCCTACCATCCAGTGGCGAGAACGGCGCCAACCGGGAGAAGCTGCCACCCTCCGGTAGACCGCCCCTTGTAGGAGCCTCCGCATACCACCGGCCCTTTTCAGGGCCACCAAAATATAACAAGATCATACCTGTACATAGCAATCAATAAACCTAAATTATTGTACACGGTGTCTCGTAAATCTACACGCCCATCACGACCATTTCTTCTTGCAAAAGTGGAGAACGCCGAGCGCGTGAAGCAGAACTTCACAAGTCCATTTTGGCGTAATCTCTCAAAAACTTGACGTAGATGCTTTCGATGTGTATCAATGTCTGGGAAAGCAATAAGGATGTCATATATATAATAATGGCGGCACTCTAATCTGCAAAATACGCAGTCCATTAATCTTTAGAATGACTGAGCTGCATTTCTCAAACCATAGGCATAGCCATGTATTCGTAAAGTCCAAAAGGTGTTATCATCGCTGTTTTAGCGCGATCTTCTTCTGCGACTGGAATTTGATGATATGCTCGAATTAAATCCAGAGTTGTGAAAATTTTACATCCTGCCAAACGGTGTGCAAAGTCATAAAAGTGTGGTATTGGATATCTATCGGGAACAATTATTCTGTTGAGGCGCCTGTAATCTCTACAAATTCTCTATTCTCCATCTTTTTTTGGTACTAAGTATAGTGGATTGGCCCAAGGGCTGCTATTGGGTTGAATTATGCCAGTTTCTAACATATGTTGGAATTGTTATCTTGCCGTTTGTAATTTTTGACCAGACAATCTGCATGCAGGTTCTGGTGGTCCTGCTGTAACAACGTGATGCATTACTTTATGTTTAGTTTCTTTGCGACTTATGGGATTGGTAATCACGTGGTATTCTAGTAAAATTTGAGAAACAGGGCTTGAAGCGTCGAAAGTAGTAATTTCTCCTACTTCAATGTTTGCTAGTCTGCCCGCAGTTTTGAATCGAGTCGTCGCGTCGTGGAATGTCTTTTTTTTGAGGTC
>NW_021851101.1:13170-16343 GCF_003651465.1 Formica exsecta
CGTGTAATGTCTTTTGTTTGAGATCTAATAAACCATAATGAGCTAAAAAATCCGCTCCTAGTATGGGTTGTTTTACATCTATTATGAAAAATGTCCAATCTAATTTTCTTCGTAAACCTAGATCAACTTTGACTAGTTTAGTCTCATAGGTCGCAATAGGTGTGTGGTTAACTGCATATAATTTGACTCTACTCGCCATGACCTTTCCTTTGGTAAGCTCTTTTGGAATGACGAAAACATCGGCTCCCGTATGAACGAGGTAGCGTATATGGCTGGCTCTGTCGAAAATGACGACGGTGTGAACACGCGTCGCCGGTACCCGTCGTTCCGCACGACGCGACTAGTTTTCCGAGTTTTTATTCTTCCAGTTACATGGTAGTAAGCAATGATAAGCTTCTTTACCGAATCTGCGATGATAGTAACAAACTCTTGATTCTTCCTGCTATATCGGTGCTGGAGATATGCTGCGTCTGTCGAATTCTGGATCTGCTTCTGGATCTGTTTCTAATTCTACGTTGTTCGCTTCGCAGTTCTTTAAACTGTCCTGTTAGAGCTTCTATAGTAGCCTTTAGCTCGTTAATTTCTGTCTTGATATTATCTGAACTACCTGCGTTATTACTTCGTGTGCTTAAACAGACTTGATTCATATTAGCATTTGACATCTCAGATATTTTATCTGCTTGTAGAACTAATTTAGATAAATCAACCACTTCGCTAATAGCTAAGATGGTACGTACGTTATCCGGTAGATGTTCCAAAAATAAGGTACGGAGGACCATGTCATTGCACTGGCCTCTCGCCAAATTCCGCAATTTTTGAAGGAGATTAGATGGCTTTTCGTTTGTGAGCTCGTGACCTTGCAGTAACTTCTGCAATTTCGTCCCATTTGTTTCATCGAATTAATTGAGTAGAGTCTCTTCTTCAAGGCGTCGTACTTGCTTGCTGTAGGTGATGAAGTCACGATGTCCGATACGAACGGGAGTACTGAGGTGTCTAGATTGACTAACACGTAGCGATATTTGCTTTCGTCATTCGTTATACGCGAAATAACGAAAGAAGCCTCTACTTGCAGAAACCAAATGCTGGATTGTCTCTCCAAAATGGCGGTAATTTTATCATTTTAGTAGCACAGATCTCCATCTCCTCGTGACTCGCCTTTCCCTCGGATGAAGTTTCTTGCCCTGACAAAGGATTGGCCCTATACTGAGGTCTGAACGTTGGCTTTTTTGCAGCCGACCGGGCGATGGTGAACGTGACATGAATATAGCCTCGAGCGAATCTTCCTATTTTCACGCAATCCGTACTCACGGATCACGTCGGGGTCACCAATAATATTCCTGTAGGCTTCCAAATAACTGATGCAGGAATATTTAGTAAATTACTTAATCCTTTATTGCATGCTAATAAAATATTCGAATATTTTTATCACGATCGTTAGATTACGTCTCTACTCGACAAAACCAGAAGAAGAAGGCTAAGATACATCAGTATCGAGAAAGGAAATTCGATAAGTAACCCGGTGGCGTTGATGTTAGAGGTGGTATTTCCTGATTGATCCTGTCAATTCCCCTAGGATAAGCTGCCACAGAGTATTATGATCAAATGTCAATATGACATATGTCAATCCCTAATGCACGAGTCAGAAGTTGGCCATAACGCAGGACAGAAAGTGAAAAGGCAGACGTCGCCCGCGATATTTCAAGTCGATAAAACTCGTAAAATATGTAAAATACTTACATTATATCATACATTGTTGTATTCGTTTCAAACAGCGCTACAACTTTTATCATATCAAAATATTCACATTATTATAAAAAAATTATGCATACCTTTTCGTTCGTTAACACAGATAGCTTTTGAAAGCAGTCACTATGCTCACAATAAAGTTCAGTTTGAACCATTTAATTTGATATATATTTGTTGTGTTCTATCTCTTTTAGTTTAAAAAATAAAAAAAGGGTGGCCACTTTTGGTAGCACACTCTGTATAATGTAAATTATCTTTAAAATGAAGAAAATGCAGTGATATTGGCCTTTGAGCTAAACTTTAATTACTGCTTTAGTAATTTCATCATCGTTTTCTAGAATGAGTTCCACTGTCTGAAGATCCTCTTCGGTTTTAAGTGGAAAATTTAGATCTTTATTATTAAATATTAAAATTATTTGTTCCTTTTCTTTGGTATTTGTTTGCTGAGAGTTATTTTCTAGTTGCAATTTAATTTTTTTTCAGATAATATATTAGTAACCACGCTTCGTATCAAATAATCTTGGACCATTAAATTCTTAACAGTTTTCTTTAACAAAAAGTTATTTCAATTTCTATTTAAATTTAGTAGTCATTACGCACACACACATGCACACACGCACGCAGGTATGTATATGTATGGAGTGAGTCTCGATTGCGCACATTACCGATCGGACACGACAATATTTCTCAATCGGACACAGACCCAATCGGACACAATTCTGATCGGACACATATGGTTGCAATCGGACACCATCCCAATCGGACACAGGCCCGATCGGACACATATGGTTGCAATCGGACACCATCCCAATCGGACACAGGCCCGATCGGACACATATGGTTGCAATCGGACACCATCCCAATCGGACACAGGCCCGATCGGACACATATGGTTGCAATCGGACACCATCCCAATCGGACACAGGCCCGATCGGACACATATGGTTGCAATCGGACACCATCCCAATCGGACACAGGCCCGATCGGACACATATGGTTGCAATCGGACACCATCCCAATCGGACACAGGCCCGATCGGACACATATGGTTGCAATCGGACACCATCCCAATCGGACACAGGCCCGATCGGACACATATGGTTGCAATCGGACACCATCCCAATCGGACACAGGCCCGATCGGACACATATGGTTGCAATCGGACACCATCCCAATCGGACACAGGCCCGATCGGACACATATGGTTGCAATCGGACACCATCCCAATCGGACACAGGCCCGATCGGACACATATGGTTGCAATCGGACACCATCCCAATCGGACACAGGCCCGATCGGACACATATGGTTGCAATCGGACACCATCCCAATCGGACACAGGCCCGATCGGACACATATGGTTGCAATCGGACACCATCCCAATCGGACACAGGCCCGATCGGACACATATGGTTGCAATCGGACAC
>NW_021851101.1:16703-21098 GCF_003651465.1 Formica exsecta
AATTACCGCTTTAGTAATTTCATCATCGTTTTCTAGAATGAGTTCCACTGTCTGAAGATCCTCTTCGGTTTTAAGTGGAAAATTTAGATCTTTATTATTAAATATTGAAATTATTTGTTCCTTTTCTTTGGTATTTGTTTGCTGAGAGTTATTTTTTAGTTGCAATTTAATTTTTTTCAGATAATATATTAGTAACCACGCTTCGTATCAAATAATCTTGGACCATTAAATTCTTAACAGTTTTCTTTAACAAAAAGTTATTTCAATTTCTATTTAAATTTAGTAGTCATTACGCACACACACATGCACACACGCACGCAGGTATGTATATGTATGGAGTGAGTCTCGATTGCGCACATTACCGATCGGACACGACAATATTTCTCAATCGGACACAGACCCAATCGGACACAATTCTTAATTTTTTAAATAAAAATATTTAATTTTTAATTATTTCTTAATGTCGACAGGGTCTCTCGAAATTATTGTTATTATAAAATATGTATAGGATTATAATGTTACGTCCAGACTCGAGGAAGGATGAGTCAGTGGAAGGGCGCAACCACTATCTTTACGACCCCGAAGTCAAACGTCTCGAAGCGTTAGAATCGGATCGAACGAACTTGACGATCCGAAAATCAGATAAACGACCGTTCGTTATTACTCTGTTTTTCGGAAGTTCGCTCGGCAGTCCCTTTTTGGTCAAAGAATTTAATCTCTTTTACGCGGGATGGGACCAAGTGCGATCTTTAGATTGGGAATGAGAGGGGTGAATAAAGATTTGATTTAAATTAAAATATAAATTTATTCATAGTAAGTTTCGTGTCCGATCGGTAATATGCGCAATCGGGACGATCCCTATGTATGTATGTATGCATGTATGTATGTGTTTGTATATAATCTTTACATATGATATTACCATCAAGTTTCTCTCTTTTACTACAGCAACTGCAAGCTGAATTGCATGGCAAAGCTACAAAAAAATTTGATATGTATATTAAGCAAGTCTTGTAAAAAAAAACTAATTTTTTAAATAAAAATATTTAATTTTTAATTATTTCTTAATGTCGACAGGGGCTCTCGAAATTATTGTTATTATAGAATATGTATAGGATTATAATGTTACGTCCAGACTCGAGGAAGGATGAGTCAGTGGAAGGGCGCAACCACTATCTTTACGACCCCGAAGTCAAACGTCTCGAAGCGTTAGAATCGGATCGAACGAACTTGACGATCCGAAAATCAGATAAACGACCGTTCGTTATTACTCTGTTTTTCGGAAGTTCGCTCGGCAGTCTCTTTTTGGTAAAAGAATTATTTCTCTATTACGCGGGATGGGACCAAGTGCGATCTTTAGATTGGGAATGAGAGGGGTGAATAAAGATTTGATTTAAATTAAAATATAAATTTATTCATAGTAAGTTAAATTACATTGGTATACATTTATTATATCGAAATGATAAGAACAATAGTTATTTTAATATGTATATGTGTGCGTATGTGTGTTTGTTTGTTCGCGGGTCTTACAATCGTACGGAGGACATCAGTCAGAATAATGAGGCAAGATTCTATTATTAATATTGAATTTCTGACTGGTTATTACAAAATATCTGTTAGAAAATAGAAAAAAAACAATTTATGTGAGTGAGAGTGTGTAGGAATATTAGGAGTTTAATTTCATAATTCTATAATTGATATAATTCGTCATCGAGATCCGGGAGTTCATGGCAGAACTCTTCCAGTGTTCTCTCGAATTCGTCGGATTCAAGAAGGGAAAAAGGAGGGGGTGAAGATTGATAGAAGGATTCGTCCTCCAAATCAGGGAGTTCGTTGCAGAATGGCAGAACTCTTCCAGTGCTCTCTCGAATTCGTCGGATTCAAGAAGGGAAAAAGGAGGGGGTGAAGATTGATAGGAGGATTTGTCCTCCAAATCAGAGAGTTCGTTGCAGAAATCCTACAATGCCTTCTTGAACTTGTCTAATTCGGAAGGGGGAGAAGGAGGGGGTGAATTATCAAGGATGATCGTTGACAACGAGGAGAACGATCGGGGGGAAAGCGGCAGTTTGGGAGAAGGTGGTTCCGAAGGATATATTGGAGAATAACTAGGGGAGAAGTCAATGATCGTTTCTATGTGTTATTGAGTAATTACTACTACTACTACTAGTAGTTACGGTTGGATTTAAATCTAAAGAAGTTCGAGTCTTCTGACTAGCGGAACGGACTTGCCTTGCGGTGGTAGGTTGCAATTCGTAATTTTTTCCCGATCTGGTTCTCACTACGGAATCAGCGAAAACGTTATTTTTATAGCGGAAATAAAATATAATTAAAATTGAGTTATTGCAAACTTACTTTTATTGCTGAATTTCAATTGGTAGATTGATGGTTGACTAAACTTGACGTCTTTCGCTAGGATGATGGTGTGCGGCTGCCGGGTTGCCCTGGAGACGATGCCAAGACGAGGACACTGATTTTAAATTCCGTTTCTACCGTAAGACCATTTTGGTTTCCGTGTACCTTTCTGTATAAATACCGCGACCTGTTATATTGTAATACCGCTTTGTACATATACCGCGACCTGCTACATTGTAAGACCGTTGTACATATACCAGCCACGCGACACCCCGTAATGTTTAAGATCAATTCTGTTCGTCTTAGAATGTACATAATTGCTTGCATGCAAACACCGCGACACCCGACCACACCCGCATGAGCCGCGCTCGCTTCCCGAGCTCCACGCGCACCAGCCACACGCGAAACTCTGTACGCGAATTTCTGTACGCACCGCTCTTGCATGTCGCATTGTAAATAACAACCGCTCACGCGAAACTCTGTACGCATGTTAGATTTTGATAATCGCTTGAATAAACATAATTGTTTGACCGCATTAAAACAAGGAAAAGTAAGTTGGAGTTTCCCCCTTCTCCTGAATCCTGGTACCGGCGAGCCTTGATCCGCGGCGTACGGGAAAGGAGAACCGTTACATCTTTCGTCAAGGAGATTTTATCATTATTGGTCCAGTTGTACTTGTCCGTTAGAAAATTATTATCAATATTAATGCAGCTGCATTTATTAAACATTTCGTTAAAAGTTCTTGTTATCTCCTTGTTCTTCCGCCGGAGATTCTACTGCAAGGGGTAGCTATTATTTTTTATTTATCTCGAGGAGACCGGCATGGTTTCCATCACCGATTTCCTTGCGTCTTTCCAACGGATATTCGTGGATGTAGTTACTGACAAATGACAGTGTTTAAAAGACACGTATGGCACTAGATGCTTTGTTTATTGAACAATTCATTCTTATCACCAACTGAGGATCGTTATCGCAACGTCGCGGAAGGAAGGAATTGTGGAGTCGCCAGGACGTAACAACAAAATGATGAAACTATATATAAAATACGTTTACTAACTAACGCTGTTTCATAACTTTGTGAATCAACATCTTTACCAAGAATTGAATTATCTATAAAAAGTATTTTAAAAATATAAGATATATAAACTGTTCAAAATTGAAACATTAAATTCAGTCGATGGAATTAAACAGCAAATTCAACCGACAAATTCGAACAATAAAAGACTACATCAAAACACGAGCGAGGGTAAACACCGTCGATCAGCCGATCAGCGCGTGATCGCGTGATATTCGAAATGAAAAACTGTGACAAACAGCTGGATCTCGAACGTTTGATGTCGAAAAAACCTTGTTATTCCCATCGGCAGAGCGCGAGTTTCCGCGGTCGGTCGATTTAGTCTGCCTACGACAACGATTCGAGCCAGTCGAAAATCATCGCACATCTCAATTCGCATTTCTATTATTCTCGCTCGTATCGCGTACGCAGTAGGCTTACTCGTTTCAGAATCGTTCCGAATTGTCTCGCATCTGATCGTGCACATATTCTCACGGCGGTCAATTCGGGAAAATCTCACGCTGTATTATTTTCTCTTTTCGTGCTAAAACATTGAGAAAGTTAATTGTTTGGAGTCCGAGAGTCGACGCTCGTTATCCGCTTCACGAATGTCCTCTGCCTCACGCTAACGTCCATCCAGCGTTCGCGGTCAAGATTTCCGTTATCGCGAGAGTTTCTAGCAAGAAGCTCTTAATCAAGATTTCCGAACCGCGCAAAAGTTCACGTTATCATCACACAGTTTATCAGCACACGTTATCAAAATACACGTGTTTTACCGTTTTTTGATATTTTCATCTTTACAAAAATTATTTAGGGGTTTCCACACTTTTGTTATAGCCCGAACAGGCTATACACGAATTATTAAATATATTATTCTAAATACATATTATTTGATATGATTGCTCAACGTGTAACGCGAATACAGATCACGTTACGAACGTTGACCGAGCGAAGCGCTGACAACGCGAGCCACGCGCGAAGCCCGAGCGACC
>NW_021851101.1:24124-31855 GCF_003651465.1 Formica exsecta
AAAGTTGAACTGAATGCGAATAAATTTGATAATAAATACAGAGAACTTAGTGTTAGGAATTATAGAGAGTTTAATATAGATGAATTCCGAGAATATGGGAAGGGAAAAAGTGGTTTTCGGATGAAATAAGAGAAGCAGCGGCTAAAAGGGATGAGGCATATAGGAAGGCATTGTATGCTGACACGGAACAAAATTGGTTGCAATTTAAAATTGAAAGAAATACAGTAGTTAAATTAATTAAGACAAAGAAGAAAGAATATTATGAAAATATGATAGATCTTCATAAAGAAAATCCTACATCTATATGGAAAACACTAAAAGAAATAGTAAGAGGCGAACCAGGAAGTAAGAGGGAAGTAGAGAATATAGATTTTGAAATATTAGACAGCACTGAAGGATGCAATATAGCAGATAAATTTAATTTATATTTGTTCAGAACTGAAACATTAAATTCAGTCGATGGAATTAAACGGCAAATTCAACCGACAAATTCGAACAATAAAAGACTACATCAAAACACGAGCGAGGGAAAACACCGTCGATCAGCCGATCAGCGCGTGATTGCGTGATATTCGAAATGAAAAACTGTGACAAACAGCTGGATCTCGAAGGTTCGACGTCGAAAAAACCTTGTTATTCCTATCGGCAGAGCGCGAGTTTCCGCGGTCGGTCGATTTAGTCTGCCTACGACAACGATTCGGGCCAGTCGAAAATCATCGAACATCTCAATTCGCATTTTTATTATTCTCGCTCGTGTCACGTACGCAGTAGGCTTACTCGTCTCAGAATCGTTCCGAATTGTCTCGCATCCGATCGCGCACATATTCTCACGGCGGTCAATTCGGGAAAATCTCACGCTGTATATTTTCTCTTTTCGTGCTGACATTGCGAAAGTTAATTGCTTGGAGTCCGAAAGTCGACGCTCGTTATCTGCATCGCGAATGTTCTCTGCCTCGCGCTAAATTCCATCCAGCGTTCGCGGTCAAGATTTCCGTTATCGCGAGAGTTTCTAGCAAGAAGCTCTTAATCAAGATTTCCGAACCGCGCAAAAGGGCAGTAATTAACAGGACAATCAAGATATCCGTCGGAACCGCGGAATACGTGTCGTCGCTCGCTCCTATTCTTCTAAATAAAACGAAATCAAAATCATCTGCATTCGAATCTTGTCTATCAACACCTTATCCTCCAGCGAATCCACGGATTCGCGTTACACATCGCTTCTCGCTCATCTCTGAGCGTCTCTCTCAGTTTCGGGCGATCTCGTCGAGGTCGACTCCCGAACATAAACAAGAAAGGAAAATGTATAAAATTCTACATATGCTTATTATAAATATAATTCTACAAGAAATTATGTGATAAATATTTGTCATTTGTTAAATATTGTGGCACATAGATTATACAGTAAATGTGTACAGTAATAAATTGTTCAGCAAAATGTAGATTTATATAACAACTTCACACATGCAGTTTTCAACGATAGATAGAATTAGAAAATGAAATCTTTATATCTGAATGGAAAATTTGTCATACAATAAGTGTATGGAAAACTCTGTGTAACATTCGATTCGTCTTATTTTGACATGTATGTTACGACATTCTCTAAATAAAAAATTATTCGTTGATGCATTAGTTACATATTTTCATATCGTCTTAAAATTATTTTTGATTAGTAAAGCCTTTTTAAGTTAGCAAAGTTTTTGGAAAACTATTTGAAAAACTATGGTATAGCTTTTATTAAATAAAATTGAAGTGTTAGATACTATATAATGAATAATTTGACCATAAACGTATAGTATAGTTTAAAAAGGTAAGTTTTCAGGGATATCATTTTTTTTGTAGTATATGTTAACATATTTAAATAAATACAAATATACGATGGTATTATTAACAATAATAAATTTGTAGCAAATCTATACAAAGCCAAATAAATCGAAAAGGTTTCATAAATATTCTTCAGGTTTTTTTCCACTATCCAAATAATAAATTTTTTTTCGATAACTCTATATAAATCATTTAATCTGACTGCATTCGATATGAAAAAAAGAGTAAATGTGTATTATAATATATTTATGTATATACGATACGAAAAGTGTCTCCATTTTTTACTCTACATATTCTAGGAATACTATATTATAAATAAAATTATACACGTGTATACATAAACATGTATACATAACTATTTTGTTTATCTATATACATAATATTTGACATATCAAACGATATGGTCGGTATACGGATTATAGATAGTTACCATCGGTATACAGGGTTTGTCAAAAGTGTGGAAACCCCTAAATAATTTTTGTAAAAATAAAAATATCAAAAAACGGTAAAACACGTATTTTGATTAATCAAAAAAGCTACCCTATAACATGGATACCGATCATCCCTCACCCCCTGGTACGCGGGGGTAAGAGGGGGGTTGAAAATTTTAAATTGGATTAAGGGTCGAGTGGGTGCTCGTTTGAAAGGTCTTTTCATAACAAACACACCCTTAAAATTTTAAGTTGCTACGACCCCCTCATTCAAAATGGCGGCCGTTCATATTTCGAAATTTCATGCACAGTGGTGATAGGTTGCAGAACGGACGATTGAAACTGTTATCTCTCTTTAATGATTCAAAACCTTTTACTCCGTGTTTTAAAATAAATTTTACTCAGTGTGTTAAAGTAAATGCTGAAAGTGGCTGCCATTTACTTCCTGACAATATGCCAATCTTTGATAGAATGCAGAAATGGCTCTATGATTCGTCTCAAAAGGTATCAAATCTATTTCATCCCTTATTCGCTGTATCAATTCTTGGATGCTTTCAGGTTTTGTTTTGTAAACCTTACTATCTTAGGTTCTAAATTAGATCTACCCATTCCTTAATCACTATTTGACTTAATTAAAGTACGATTAAAAAATTCAAATTTTATTTATGAAAGAATAAAATACCTTGTTGAAAATCTCGAATGATTCTTCTGGATGCAATTTCCTTATTAATTTTATTATCGTAAGTTTCTGTGGTCTTCGTTGTATTTCCAATATCTGAAAGTCCAGAATCAGAATCATTACTATCACTTTCATTCATATCAGCTCCTTGTGTGGCTTCCAGATATTGAGATAAAAATTCGAAGATTTCTTTTTCGATAACAGGTTGTCTGTAGTGAGATAAATGAATTTTATCGGCATGGCCCATAAAATTTGCAAGCGTTGAAATTTCATTTTCAGATAGATTATAATGAAACCCTTAATCCAATTTAAAATTTTGGACCCCCCTCTTACCCCCGCGTACCAGGGGGTGGGGGATGATCGGTATCCATGTCATAGGATAGCTTTTTTGATAAATCAAAATACACGTGTTTTACCGTTTTTTGATATTTTCATGTTTACAAAAATTATTTAGGGGTTTCCACACTTTTGTTATAGCCCGTTGACCACGCGCGAAGCCCGAGCGACCGCGCAATCACTTCATTGCGAAAACGCGGAAATCAAGGCAAGCAGAATAAGGGCATTGCGAAAATGCAACGTAGAGGTCCTACCTAAAAGCGAAAAGGAAATTGCGAAAATGCAAGCAAAAAAGTCCTACTTAGAACTCCTTTACACGAATTATTAAATATATTATTCTAAATACATATTATTTGATATGATTGCTCAACGTGTAACGCGAATACAGATCACGTTACGAACGTTGACCGAGCGAAGCGCTGACAACGCGAGCCACGCGCGAAGCCCGAGCGACCGCGCAATCATTCATTACGAAAACGCGGAAATCAAGGCAAGCGGAATAAAGGTGTTGCGAAAATACAACGTAGAGATCCTACCTAAAAGCGAAAAGTAAATTGCGAAAATGCAAGCAAAGAAGTCCCTTAGAACTCCTTAGCTTGCATCCGGATCTTGCCGCAAAAATCGAGCGACACGACACATGGTCTTGTCGCTAAACGATCCCCTCCTGGGAAACCAAAGGGAGATAATAAAAAGACCCGCTAACGAGCGGCGGGCAGTCTTTGTTCTTAATTAATATTACGCGGGCAGTAGCGCTAACAGTCGCGAGTGTCAACAGCAAGTGTCGATAATTATTGCAATATCGAATAGTCACACTTAGTAAAAATCGCGGAGAACGGGAAGCGAGTCTCGCGACGTAAACCCGATTCCAAACACGCGCACGCGAGTGTCAGTTAACACGATACGCGACACGAGTAGATAATAAATACGAGGACGAATTATAACTAAGACCATTTGTAATGAATAAAAGTTTTATTTAACATAAAAGTGTCCAGTGCTACGGGTAACCCGCCAGACGCATCCCAGATTCCTTAATCTTAATCTGGCAACGATCCCGAAATTTACCGTGCCTCACCCAAGGCATAACAAAATTGGTGGCAGCGGTGAGATCTGCCAGAGGACGTCAGCGAGCTCATCCCACTAAGACCTGAAAAAGACACAACTGTATTCAAAAACGGGCACGCCAGCTACAAATCGAATTAAAGTTGACGGACGGAAGCAGCCAAGCCTTTCCCAAGACCTGCAAAGCACCCCGAGTGTAAACAGGGCAGGCACGCCAGTACACGTAAAACGTAAGCTGACGGAAACCACAATCGACGGAAGACAACGCAAGGACAACAGAACGAGCATCGCCACAACAGCTGTAGCAGAAACGTGAGCCGCCAAGCATCGCGACGCATCCGGAAAACCTAAGCTCCGAGTAGTAGTAGACTTTCGGAAGCTAAACGATTTAACAATAGGCGATTCATTTCCACTGCCCAATATCACCGAGATACTGGACCAGTTAGGAAACGCTAAATATTTTACCACACTAGACTTAGCGTCAGGATATCATCAGATACCGATGGCTGAGCAAGATAAACAAAAGACAGCTTTTTCAACGCCCTACGGACACTATGAATTTAATAGAATGCCGTTTGGATTGAAAAATGCGCCAGCAACATTCCAGAGACTAATGAATTCAATTCTAACCGGAATGCAAGGACTTAAATGTCTAGTTTATTTAGACAACATCGTCATATACGGAGCGAGCCTAGAGGCCCACAATAAAAGACTCAAGGAAGTACTGCAGAGACTCCGAGAAAATAATCTAAAATTGCAACTAGATAAATGCGAATTTTTGCGCAAGGAAGTAATTTATATAGGACACATAATTTCGGAGAATGGGATATCTTTGGATCCGTCAAAGTTAACGGCAATAAAGGAATTTCCGACGTCAAAGAAAGTAAAAGATATACAATCTTTCATAGGACTAGCCGCATACTATAGAAAATTCATAGAAGATTTTTCAAAAATAGCCAAGCCACTGACGAAATTAACGAAGAAAACGGAAAAATTCGAGTGGACTATGGACCAGCAAAATGCTTTCGAAATATTAAAGGAAAGATTAATGACAGCGCCAGTGCTAATGTATCCAGATTTCAATCAAAAATTTATAGTGACTACTGATGCTTCCGACTATGCAATCGGAGCAGTATTGTCACAAGGAAAAGTAGGTAACGACCAGCCAATTGCTTACGCCAGCAGAGTTTTATCGCGGGCGGAGCAGAATTACAATACAATCGAAAAATAATTATTAGCGATTGTATGGGCTGTAAAACATTTTAGGCCATACGTATACGGTACGAAATTTAAAATCATAACCGACCATAAACCATTAATCTGGTTATTTAATGTGAACGATCCCGGATCGAGATTGATCCGATGGAGATTAAAACTCGAAGAATATGATTATGTAATCATCCATAAAGCCGGACGAGCGAACGCGAACGCCGATGCACTGAGCCGCAATGTAACAAGAGAAGCGCATGAAACAGAAGAGGAAGAACGAGAGATCCTCGCAATAGAAGAAGAAACAAACTCCGACTAAAAGAAAATATACACGGAGGAAGACAAGAAACAGATATTATATGAATATCATGATGCACCTACAGGAGGACATCAAGGAGTTGACCGAACGATAAAAAGAATCCGCTTAAATTACAATTGGCCAAAAATAACGAAAGATGTAGAAAAATACATTGCAAAATGCAAATTGTGCCAGAAAAATAAACCAGTCTACGGGCACCAAGCGGATCTACCTACGTCACTGACGAAACCGCCTAAACCGATATATAACTATGACGATTACGCGCAAGAATTAAAAAAAAGACTAAGGGCAACGAATCAGCTTGCAAAAGAGCATATCAAAAAAGAAAAATTTAAAGCCAAAAAACAGTACGACAAAAGTACTAGAGAAATAAAATTTAAAGTCGGCGGTAAGGTATTAGTACACGACGAGACGCTCCGACGCGGACGATCTAAGAAACTTGAATCCCTATGGACCCGACCGTACGTAATAATCGAGAAAAACTCGGACGTGAATTATACAATTAAGAAAGGAAGTAAAGCGGTGCGCATGCATACAAACAAATTAAAGCAATTTATAGAAAATTAAAATAAAAAATTTAACCAATTCATTGTTTGAACGACCGAGAAATCGCATCCGCTCCAAAGTGCGACGGACAAAACGTACATAGAAAAATAATAAAAAACACGGGCAAAATTGCAATACGAGGAAACTGTAAATTAACAACCTCAGACATGACAATACAAACGAAAGAAACTGTCTACGAGACAGATATAGAAACTTACTTACCTGTTGGAACGACCGATTAACCGCATCCGATCCAAAGCGCGACGCATCTGCTCAACCGTAGCCCGACCTCGCTCTTCGGAGTTACGGAAGATAGGATGGAGATGATTGAGAAAAACGCGCCCTCAAAGGCGTACAGGCACATCCAACCAAAGTCGTCGCAATAATGGAATAGCACGGGACAACATGAAACGGATTCACCTTACAAAGTTTAAGAATTCCTACATAACCCCGGCATATATTTCGAAAAAATCGGACAATTACAGCAAGCTACAAAAACGTGGAAATTAGTCATTAAATTAGATATAACGACACTAAATGACAAAGTATGGCAAATAAATCAATACATCCAACAAACTAACGAGATGTATGAACAAATAAAGTCGGAATTCCACCAAAAACGCACTTGCGATAATTTAAAGGAAATCGTAAAAAACGAGTCGAAACAATTAACGAAATTGATCACTCTAATAAATACGCTATATAAGACACGGACGAACGGACGTAGAGGTCTCATCGACGGAATAGGTGCAATAGCGTAAACATTGTTCGGTACAATGGACGCGAACGATAGAGAATTAATAAACAAACAGTTAACTCTCTTACAGAATAATCAACAAACCATTCAACATGTCGCAAAAAATCAAATAAAAATTTTAAACCGTACTATAATACATCTAGATAAACTAGAAAATATACTAGATCATAACGGTAAACTATTAAACCATTATGTTCGAGAATATAGTACTCGCGAAAAAATAACCGAACATTTTACGGTAATCATCGCAATGATAGCAGATTTAATTCGAGATGCAGAAGATGTAATAGAATATCTGACGTATGTACGCAAGGGCACCCTGTACTAACACCTATTAGCGACATTATAACACATTTACCCAATTACCTCACGGTTTATATTTCCCTTTCGAAATTCGAAACAACGAATGGTTAGCACTAGAAGAATATATTAAAATAACTGCATACCGTGAAAGATCAATCATATTTATTGTATTGCGATTCCCACTAATCTCACAACCAGTATACGATATAATAACAGATAACGAAACAGAAACGTATTTACCGGAAATTAATATTACATTTATACGAGACAA
>NW_021851102.1:0-201 GCF_003651465.1 Formica exsecta
ACGAACTCTTAGGTTTGAAAGCCAGATAAACGACCAGCCGGGTCGTTATTATACGCTGTTTATTTAGACGTTCGCTCGATGGTCCCTTTTCGGTCAGGGAATTTAATCCCTTTTACGCTGGATGCGACCTAGTGCGATCTTCGTACTGGAAACGAAAGAGGGGTTAAGAATTGTTTAACTAGTTAAATAAAATATAATTTT
>NW_021851103.1:0-819 GCF_003651465.1 Formica exsecta
ACGAACTCTTAGGTTTGAAAGCCAGATAAACGACCAGCCGGGTCGCTATTATACGCTGTTTATTCAGACTTTCGCTCGATGGTCCCTTTTCGGTCAGGGAATTTAATCCCTTTTACGCGGGATGCGACCTAGTGCGATCTTCGTACTGGAAACGAGAGAGGGGTTAAGAATTGTTTAACTAGTTAAATAAAATATAATTTTATTCATTAGAAAAATAAAAAGTTCGAATACATGATATATGTATATTTGTAGAAAGTGATAATATTAATGGTGTGAGTGTGAGAGTTTGTATGTGGTTGAGCTTATCGCTCCGTGGGTGTTACAATGGTTCGGGGGACATCAGCCAGACTGCGTTGGGAAAGGCTCTATCGTTAAGATTAGAATTCTGGCTGGTAAATACAATATCATCTATTATCTTTCAGAAAAAAATATAAAAACAAAGTGTAAAAGTAGGTCAGTGAGGAAATGGATTATTGAACGAAGGAGATATGGAGATCTTTAAATTGCGTTAATCTTGGTAGGACGATTCTGCTTCCAAGTCAGGAAGCTCATCGATAAATTCTTGGATTGCCTTGTCTATGTAATCCAATTCGGGAGACTGAGGAGAGAGAGGGAGAGAATTATCGAGGATCACTGTTGAAAGTGAAGAGAATGATCGCGGGGAGGGTGGTAGGTTTGGAGAAGACAAGGAAGAATATTCAGGGGAGTAGAAGGGGGAAGAAAAATAGGGAGAATTTGGAGTAATGAGGTCATTAGAATGTGTGTAGGTGTGTATAGAATCGTAATTGTGATCGTTAATTCTATTAATTATTCTAACAA
>NW_021851104.1:0-268 GCF_003651465.1 Formica exsecta
ACGAGATATTTAACCGTTTTCAGACTTTTCTAACAGCCTGTATATAAATATATATAGGAGAAAGTAGGGTAAAACCGGGTACTTTTTTGGATTTGTCTTCCTAGAAAAAATCTGAGAGTAAAAAATATTTTGCCGATTGTTAATAGTCTTTAGTGAATCTTAAACTACGAGAAAATAAGGCTAGTTGCTGAAAATAAATTTTTGGTTACCAAAAATAACAAGCTTTTGTGGAGAAGTCAAAGTAGCCGGTTTTGTCCTACCAGTAGGG
>NW_021851105.1:0-15273 GCF_003651465.1 Formica exsecta
GAGAAGCAGTACGGATGTGGTCAGAGCAAGTCGGCTTTCGCGATGATTTCGTGATTAGAAAGCTTTCTCGCTTAAGCCGAGTCTGGCTTGAAGTGAAAACGTCAATAATATTATAAGTTACAAATATATTATTTTAACAGTTAATTATCTTTATTAGTTTTGTTGTTTTCTACAAAGAGTGTTGATCGATTATTTATTTTATTACATTAACCTAACCTTTTTTTTTTGTTTTTGTTTAGCGTAGGGGGAGAAAAATGCCTTCTGCACCATACCCCGGGCCGGTCCCGGAGCGTGTGCGGGACTTGCACCCGTTAAAAAACTCCCCCTTTCACGCGACATACCGCTGGACCAGAAGTCAAAGTGTCGAAGACCTACTGTGCATCTAAACTTTCGACACTTCAACATTCCTAACTCCCCCTCCGTAATCATCCAGTATTCCTCCGCCATCTAACCCCCCCCCCTTAATCCCTCCCCCCTCCTTGCTCCTGCCCGTCCCAACCACCCTCCATTTTAAGTGTAATGATTGTGTATATGTGTATATATGTATATATGTATGTGTATGAATGTGTGTATATATGTGTACGTATATATGTTTGAATTTGAATGTATAAACCCCAAGAAAACCGCAGAAAACCCCAGAAAACACCCTAGAAAAACACCCCAGAGAAATAAGCTTAAGCTCAATACAGGCTCAGAGCCCAAGCCCACCCTGGATGCTATAAATTAAAATTACATTAAATTAAGCCCGAAGATAAGCCAAATTGAATCCAATCAATTAATCAATTTACATTATTAAAATTAAATTAAATAAACCACCCCCCTCTTATTTCCTTTTTCTTCTTTCAAAGGAATCACGATGAGCATTTAGCGACATTATTATTACAATGTTCGGATCCTTCGCGTAGAAAAAACCGGATAGCGGAGAAAAAACGTACCATCACCATAACATGTTAAAGATATACAACCACAAGGGACGCTCGGACAGAGTAATTATCCCAGCCACCGATGATGACATAAGTGATAACCGCCCATACGCGTGCGTCGATCGACGTGTTACCAATCGGAGTCCTCCTCCCCCCCCCGATAAAGGTCGGAGGGAGACCACTCTCTCTCGGCGTCTCTCTTCGTCTTCTCTCTCTCTCTCATAGTTTTTTCTACGTACGCCGAAAAGGCGTTCCAATTTGCCTCCGTCAAACATACAGCCTCGATCACATCCCCCAAGGTAAAGTCTCTAGCTGGTTTTAATGTTTTCCTAAGATTAATCCTTTCAGGATCCCAAGCAGGGCAATCTCTTAACGTGTGGTAAACATCATCCGGATCTTCGCCACAGAGGTCGCAACTAGTGTCAGGTCTCTTGCCAATACGGAATAAATATTTACCAAAGCAGCCGTGTCCAGTAAAAATTTGCGAGAGATGAAAGGTCATGCTGCCGTATGAACGCGCCAGCCATGCCTCCATCCACGGGACAATCGCCATCTTCGTAAACTCACCTGGTGTATTTGGCTTTTCCAGAAGTTCCCGCCAATCCTCGAGCATCCTATATTGTTCTTCTTCTTTAATTTGTTTAACGATATCCTTGGTTAAGGTTTCATCTTCCTTATGTCGCGCGATCCTATCGTATATGTTTTTCCGAGCCGAAGCCATAAGGCGTACAGGCGGGAGGCGAGCCAACAGTAATGCCGCGTTATACGACACTGTCCGGTATGCAGATATCACCCGTTGTGCTACTAATCGCTCGATAGGGAACAATAATCTCGACATTCTGTTTACTAGAAGGACATCGCCCCATACCGGCGCGCCGTAAAGGACAATTGACATAATAACACTCGCGTATAGTCTCCTGCGTTTTTCATCTGGGCCTCTTAAATTGGGCATTAAGCGATTTAAGGCCCCTACAGCTTTATTTGTTTTTTCTATTATGTATTTAACGTGACTATTAAAATTCCATTTATTATCTACCATAATACCGAGGTATTTTATAGCGGGTTGGAAAAAAATAGGTGTATCGCCAATTAGCGTGTCCATCGGGAGTTCTCGGATACCTCTTGGGTGTAATGGAGTAGTTTCTGTTTTATTCGAGGCCACTTTTAATCCTAAGCTCTGAATATAATTCACAACGCGTGTAACAAACACCCCGGCTCTGAGTCGGGTGTGTTCTATGTCATAACCACTAACAACAACAAGAGTGTCATCCGCGTAACAAAGAATCTCGCATAATTCCTCTTCTTCGGCAAGATCCAACACACCGTCGAATGAAATATTCCACAATATTGGCCCGAGGACCGACCCCTGCGGAACACCTGCCTCCATGGTTTTTCTATAATGCCTTCCATCCGATCCGACATATTGAATAATCCTGTTGGAAAGATAAGAGTCTATGATCCTTCTAATGTATAATGGAAAACCCTTTCGCTCTAACTCGCGTCTTATTACCCGCCAGGGGACTGTTGAAGGCGTTCTAAATATCTAGGGATACTACGATAGCGAAACCTCCCAGTCCTACGATGTTACTAGTGATATCCCTAAGCCGTCTAAACGCATCGCATGTGGAGCGACCTTTACGAAAACCGAATTGATTTGGTGAGAGATCAGATTCAGGATGTTCTTCTTGCCAAGAGAAAATTCTTTTCACTAGTATCCTCTCAAAGGCTTTCGAGATCTCGTCTATCAGACAAATAGGTCTCACTTTAGGGATTGCGGTAGGATTCAATTCCGAATTTCCCCCCTTAGGTATCAGCACAAGATTGGCAACTTTCCATTGAATTAGGAATTCACCTTTTTCCATACAGAGATTAAAAATAAACCCTATCCAGTCCAGTATCTTTTCGGTTACCATTTTCCAAAGCCCAAGACGAAAGCCATCCGGGCCCGGGGCCTTGGAAACAGGAGATGTTATTTTCTTTATAGCCCTATGCACTTCTCCTGGAGTGATCGCATAATCATCAGACCATACAAGTTCCGACCAATCCCTGTACGTTACAACCTCAGTGTTCCTAGGGAATAAAGTATCTAGTAACCTGTCCAAGATGTCTGGTTCTAACAGTTCCGTAACTCCCGGGGACGAAGTCCTGAGTTTCTTGAATACAATTTTATAGGGCAAACCCCATGGATCACCGTTGATCGTATCCAGGAGTTCCTGCCACGCAAGCGACTTAAGTTTGTTGATTTCCGCGCGCAGTTCTTTCCGCTTCCGCTTATATATTAATCCTAATTCCCCAGTGGCCTCGGGTAGACGCTTCTTCTTCCTCGCTTTTTGCCAAAAACGTCTGGCATGCAAGCAATCCGTGCGCAGCCGGTTCACGGAGTCCTGCCACCAGTACGCCTTTTGACGAGGCTTTTTAGGGCCTACCCTTAAAGAAGCTGCGTCACAAGCTTCCTCCATGATACGATCTAACCAGTTGACCATTTTATTGATGTCGCCTTGTTCTTCAGGCTTAGGCCCTCCACCTCTCCATATCAACACGGCAGTAAAAAGGTCCTCGTCTAATTTCTTGTTATTCCATTAGCGTTGCACCAATCTATTTGGTGATATTTCCGGTTTAATTGTATGGATACTAAACTCAATATAGAGATGGTCGGAAAGGGATTCCATATCTTCCCTAACCCGCCAATCACTTATTAACTGGAAAATGTCCGAGGAACTCCACGTAAGATCAATTATTGAGCTTCCTTGAGGGCGTACGCATGTGGACGCGTTGCCAGTGTTAAGGATCCTGAGATCTCTCTCAGCGGCCCAAGTAGTTAGAGCAAGACCCTTACTATCTGTGAATCCGGCATTCCAGAGACTCGCCTTGGCATTGAAATCGCCGCCTATAATGATTTTTTCAGTACGGTACGCTAAAAATGTCGAGACGTCATCAAGGATACTATTAAACTCCCTAGGGCTCACTCTAGGGGAAATATAAATGGATACGATAAGGTACGGTCCACAATGTACCCCCACAAACTGCGGGCCTTTTTTAGCTAAAAAGGTCTTCATCCTGGTATAAGTGGGATCTGTAAAAATAGCGGCACTTCCATCCTCGCTAACGAACCAGTTGTCAGCTGTCGGTATGAAATTTGGTTCCGAGACTAGTAAAATTCCAGCGCCTAATTCCCTAGATTGGTTGATTAAAAGATCTAGGGAGAGCTTACTCCTGTTGATATTAGCCTGAAGCACTTTTACCCGCATGTTCCTGACGAAGGGCCCGCTTTTAGTGCAGACTGTTCGGCAGAAGTAGTCGTCCTAAAATTTGTTCTCACTTTATTGATTTTATAATTCGCATTGCACAGATTTGACCCTAATCTATGGCAGGGGTTCTTATTTTCTGACGCACAGAGTTTACAAAAAAGTGGTCGATTGCACTGTCGAGTCAGATGTCCCGCTTCACCACATTTAAAACATAAGCCGCTATAGTCCTCCTTTGTTGGACAAGCGAGTCTCACGTGTCCAAACCTCCAACATTTGAAGCATCGAACGGGTCTGCTTTCTAACAGATCCACTCTAGCCACCGTCCAGCCAATCTTGACATTCCTCATGTTGGCCAATTTTATGGCAGCGCTTAGTGGGCATTGAGCCCAGGAGGAGAACAGACCGTTGTTCATAGGTCGAATAGGCCCTGCTTTAACCTCATCCTCGCTACACTTCCCATTTTGTGCAATTAAGCATATAACCTCATCGATGGATACAGAGTCATCAAGACCGATCAACCGGATTTCACCTTTAATGGTGGGTCTTACCACTCTTGCCTGATCATGCAAAATGTCTCTAAGCTTATCTACTAGAGCATTAGCCTTATCAACGCCATCCGAATCCAGAACCTCTATCAGTAAGCCACCGTTTGCCGCGCGCCTAATCTTGGTGGCCTTAATATCCAGTTTGTTCAAGGAGATGCCTTCTCTTGCTTTTTTAAGAACGTTGGCATAAGTAAGTTGCGCGTCGCGGCTGGTGATCAGGACTGCCGCGTTTTTAGGGGGTCTGCGATTATCCCTAACATTATTAGAGCTTCTCTCATTACCTGTTTTATAGTTGGGGGGTAAACTATCTCTATTTTGAGTTTTCCTTGTCTCCTTAAGCTTCTTTTTATTGGTGGCTGTTTTCCATTCTTCATTTCCTGAACTGACTCTGGGAATATCCCTATCCTTCTGTTCTTCGTCTCTAGTGATTTTTCTAGTAAATTCGTTTCTAGGGATGCTCGGGGGAGCCAGTCTGATGTCAGAGATTATCCTTGGTCGATTTCTCGGCATCCGCTGGGGGAGGTATTTCTCTTTGGCCCGACCAGAGTCTCCACCTGTTTCGCCCTCATCCATTCTAACATCTTTCTTCAGTTCTGCCTTCCTTCTTACTAAGTCTTTCATTTGTTTGTTTATTAATAAAATCTCTCTTTTCTTTTCAGGTTCCAGGACATTGCCGGATTCCAGAATTTTCACATTAGGATTCTCCACTAGTGGGCTTTCACCGTATGCAGTATTTGATTCAGGTAAGTTTAACTCCTCCTCGGTTAGCGTTCCTTTATCTATCATTTTAACTTTTCCTTCCAGGTCTTCACTAGGGTCGATGCCACTTTTCTTGAGTTTCCGCTGGGCAATCCTGTAGCTTTCTCTAGCCTTCCTACGATCTTTTTCCACTTCGTCGAGTTTGTCCCTCAAAGATGTAACTTCTTTTTTCAAATCGTTGACCATGCTTCTCAATTCCTCCGTTTCCCTGTTCCTGAGGACCTCGTTTAATTTCAGCTTGTCAATTTGATCCGCTAATTCCTTGTTCCTGAGCCTCAGGTACGAGGGATCACCTGCAGCCTCCGATTTATAAATGAGCGTGTTAATGACATCCTTATTTTTTCGATGTTTTTACGCATTTTTCCACTAATACCTCCTTGGAGGTTGCGACTCCTAGACCGCATAGATTCGATATTGGCCAGATAATCCAGGCCCATAACTCCTACGCTATTAGCCCCCATAATTCTCAGTTCTTGGGGGGCAAAATCTTTGCCAACTTCCTCGTCATCAGATGATAAGACCACACTTGACTCGTTAGTCCAGTTTTTAGAACCAAGTGATTTTTTATGTGTTTTCCGGGTTTTATTGGAGTCTGAATCTGATCCTTTTTCAGACTCCGTTGACATTTTCTCAGTAGGTGGCACCTCAAGAGATGGCGATTTCCCCGCAGCACGTGTGTGAGGCCTCTTCTTTCTTGATTTTAATTTTCTAAGGGATATTGTCGACTTATTCGGAGTTTCACCACCTTGACCTCCTTCTCCGTCGCTAAAAGAATTAATCTCTGGTGAGGCTTTGGCCTTCCTTTTAACGTTTACCTTTGCATCTCTAAGAGCAGGGGCTTCAATGCCCGCATCAACAGGATTCGGATTCTCGGGGACATCCAATTCGACGGAAGTAGAACACCCGACAAAAGTCAGGTCTAATGGATCCTTGTCTGACTCCGAATGGGTCCCGACGGTAGCCAAATTTTCTTCCCCGCCCGTCGGCAACAGTGGAGAGAGCCCTTCGTGTGATAAAGACGGGCAAGCCTCTGGGACTGTAAGACTCGCTCGCCTGTCGCTGGGGGTCCGATTTCCCTGCGGCAGTAACATTTTTTCCATATTTCTGTCCATATTCATAATCTTTTGGTTTCGGTTTGTTATTCGGGGTATCCTTCCCCTAGGACGGCCGGCTTCGCCACGCCTGCGAGCCCGTCCTGCCCGTACTAATAATTTGAAACCTTTATCCAGCATATCGTCAATAAGATCCAGGGAAACGGCCAAAGTCGTCATATTTTGATCCAGCCTAGGGAATTCGTCCGGGTCGTTGAGCAAATCGAGCAACGAAAGATTCTCCTCATTCCAAGGTGCTTCTGATGTTACCGAGTTCCTTATCGGGTCCACGTCTATTTTTATTGGGGTTGTATAGAATCTTTTACAATCATCGAGCAGTTTTTTGTGAGTTTCTTGATTTATTTGCAGTTCTTCCGTAAATCTCTCTCCTGACATCCGGGACCTTAAGAGGCTCAATTCGCAGCGAAGATCTTGTATAATCTCTTCCTGACTTTCGACTTTGTCCAGGATGCGTCTTCTATCACGATCCAAGTCAACCACGATCGTCGATAGATCGCTCATGCCTTCAAGGATCATTTCAAATGCACTGTGAATTTTGTCCTTAAGCGACTGTGGAGATATTAGGCGATCTGCATCATTTCATTACCAATGCACACATGCGAGTCCCCTTCTCAAATGCGAGCAGTTACTCTAGTTTGCATATTTTCTACGTTTATTAATCAGTATCTCGGAAAATACCTATGCCAACGCAATCAGTCCCTCCAATGCATAACTTCTTACATGTGAAGTTACTCATGCTCTCAGATCCTTTATAATTATTAATATTTCAGCGCATAGACTTAGACCGTTCAAATATATTACGTGTAACGTATTATAATAATAAATCGGAATCCAACACAATTTCGCAATTTCTCGCAGAAAACATTCATAGTTTCCCGAGCAATGCAAAGAATTCATGGTAAAACGATTCTGGCATTCCAAGTGTGTCATGCAGCCAAAGACACAAGAGGCGCAATTACATTCTGGTTTAGGAACGACGCCCATACCCTTGCACAAGACAAATATACATGTACACCTCCAATTTTAATTTAAGAATTACTCCGTGTATAAATGTGTTTAATGTTTGTCTTGACTTATTTAATCAGTCTAACAATATTACACTCAGCTCAACTAATATTTTAATATCAGCCATACTCATTGCACCTTCTGCATTACCATATTGATAGTGCGCAAGGAGGGCTTTTCAACAAAGCATAAACGATTACGCGTTATACCCGCGCGTTACACGTTTTACCTACGCGTTCTGAACAACAGTGACTCAATCCATTTAACTTAGTTATCAAAATTAACAATAAATTCAATTTCAGGTTTAAATTAAATTCAAATCAAACTCAAATTAAGTCTAAATTAGGCTTCAACCTAAGATCCTTTCCACGCGTTCATACATTCATATAGCTCAACAACATATAAGTATCCTTCATCTCTTATCTTTACTAGTTTAATTCTTGTAAGATTATTTAACCTAGCCACTTAGATTATTATATGATATAATCCCACTGTGTGGATACATTCCAACGCAGGTACATCTCATGTATGTTTTCTAGCAGGATCTTATATCAATCAAAATTAAAGTACAAACATAAAACATAAAACAATTTTAAGAACAGTTGCTTCCTCTGCATATCTCCATGTACATATAATTAAATTATAGTTTGCCGTCCTGATAGGGACCTATTTCATACAAGGACATACAAAGCGGTTAACAAAAACTGTTGATTACAAGAGAGATCTTCCATCAGTTCTGTAATATTCGGTTCCACTTTAAACAGATATCCAAGATCAAACATGTCTGTCTGTTTCATTAATTTAAATAAATAAATTTAAGCAATTTGAATATTGTAATCTCTATGAGATTTAGGCATTAATGCACCACAATGACAGACACCAAACATATCCGATCCCAGAGTCTGTAGCAGGTGTTGCAGGTGTTTCTCTCTATTCCTCCACAGGCACTTGACGTCAACGATCCAACTATCGCACAACTTTAACACATATATTCTTCAACATGTATCGCCAGTTCCAGAATCATTTAAGATTAATACCACAATAATCCAGCAACACGAGGGAATGTTCCGTTGACACGTATATTAACATTTAATCGGTGAGTCTCCATCACATTTTCCTTTTCCAATAGAACCAAAGGTATCCAGGTGATAATCCCATTATGTAATGTTCCTCCTGTTTATACATTCACATATCACGTATCACACCGAGTCTCGTGGAATCTCATATTCTCAACCTCAAATTTCCTGCAGAACAAAATCCCATTAAAGTCCAGTGCACAATACAACATAATAATAGACTATTAACAGCTTGTGGTATAATTATATACCCATTACAATTACAACACTCTCCGTCCATTATAGGATTTACAAGACAACAATGTAAATGTCAGTAGCACACAGATTGAGTGCCAGAATTCTCAGATCAGTATTCAATCATTATAATATCCGGTTAAAAGAATATTCTATCAAATCATTAACATAGCATTAAGACACGTAGATTTAAGCGTCTGAGCTGTCATACTTAATGCACTATTTAATCAGCATAAAGAGAGATTAGTCAATTTCAGTTACTTACCCTTCACGGTAGATTGTTTAAATTCCAGATACCTTTGCTTACATCGAGTGTTGTATATCCGCTTCCTTCAAGTATCAGCAGTGAAAATATTACTCCAAAAGGAAGGCAGCATGAGTGTCGACATAGATCCATGCAGTATTACACTCGCATAAAAGCATCAGTCCAACTTCTTTTACATTATTCCGCATTCTTTGCCATTAGACATCCATTCCAACGACCTCCATTTAATTAGTTCGATCAAAGGGTTGATATGTCCACGCTGTCAAGTTATAGGAACTACTAGGAGGCTCATACGGCCATCACCAGGACTTCAAAACATCCTCTCAAGTCAAGACCCAGCCGCCATTACATCTTGTCGTGACGTCACATAACGTGACGTCATACGGCACCTCGTGGCTACGAAGATTTTCTAATATCCTTTTAATATCTTCTATTTTACACTAATGGTGCCTCCACAAATACAAATCACAATCGTGACGACGCGACAAATCACAATAGAGTCACAAAAGAGTCACAAACAGTGGGAGTCGCTCTTGGACGGTACGCCACTCATGGCCACGTCATTGTAAAAAGCCCTATACGGCCGCCATTAAGCGCACCGAAAGGCAACCAATTTATAATTAAGAATTTCAGTCAATTAAAAGTTGGAGCAAGAAATGTTTTTATTACAATCGATGCGCGGTGTCACAAAACACATTTCAGTATGCTTTTTTCTCCGATTGGAGCACTTTATAACCACTTTACTCCTAAATATCGGAGCACTGAACTGTCAGTGGACTTAGTCTCAGTTCCATCCAAGAGCGACTCACATTAACCTTTTTTTTTTTTTTTCGCTGGTCGTTAGGGGAAAATGCATTTATGCACCGTACCCGGGGCCGGCCCCAGGCGTGTGCGGGACTCCTACTGACCTAAACAAACGGCCAGTAGACTACCCGCTAAACCCCCCCCCTGGCTAGTAAACTAGCCACCTCTGGATAGACCTTATTCAGGGTACCGTTAGTCACATACAAACCCGAATAAGACCGTCCTTTGCACTATTGGTGCCCACTAATGTTTCTCACCATGCCTTATATCTATCCATCCATCTATTCCCGTCTTCCTCATCCACACTCACACTCACCCACATATATATTCCTACCTATCCACTCTTACACCCACACCCTCACCCACACCACACACACACTCACACACACATACACCCATACTCACACACATACACCTAAACCTCCCCTCCTTCTCTTCACTCTTACAACTTACATATCTAGATAATAGGACTATATATACCTACGAGCGGTATAACTCCATACTAACCCCATCTGGATAACAGAAGAGGTTTCATCACTAACTATTATACACTATATATATATATATATATATATATATATATATATATATATATATCTCTTTCTTTCTATCACCTGAAAAAAATGTTGATTTTTCAATGCATCAGTGCGATTACGTTCGTGAGTCTTTTTTATTTTGCGCGCCATTAAACAGCCACCATTTAATCGTTGTGACACAAAAAAAAACATAATATTCTTTGAATTTATACACGAGAATTATAATTTATAGTTTATAAATTTGGATATAAATGTGCACACACAATTTCTCTATAAATTATAATTTATTATTCCTGAGATGGAACTGAGAATGTATTAGCACATATTGAATTTGTGGATTAATGTCTATTTCTTGGATATAATGTAGAGTTAATTTTTACTCAACGATATATATATACTTATCCCTCAGTTAATTTTCTTCCAATATATCTAGAGGTAATTGGAGGCTGGCCGATCTGCTCCAGCTGCTTCTCGCGCCCTCTCCGCGTTCTCTTTCTCGAGCATAACGATCTCCGCAAATTTCATTAACGCCTTCCAAGCCCTATCACTAGAAATAATTTTCCTCACAATAGTAGAAAGTACTAGATCCCTCCCTGCAGCATTGAACAACTCCTCTCTCTGTACATTCCACGAAGAGCACATAAATAAGGTATGCTCCGCAGTATCCAAATCCGACCCACAGTGAGCGCAGATAGGACTATCTGCCTTTCCTATTCTATGAAAGTATGCATTAAAGCACCCATGACCCGTGAGTAATTGCGTAAGATGGAATGAGAGACAACCGTGTGTCCTATCTAGCCACTTGTTCATATTGGGCAGAATAGCTTCGCGCGTACGTAGCCCTGGGTTATCAGGGTTATTCAGATAAAGATACCACTGTCTTCTCAACAAACTCATTTCTAAAGATTTAATTTCTTCCTCAGCTCTAGGGGACCATTCATCGAGACGTCGCAAGTCTTGTATTCGCAGGAATACTCGTTTTCTCATGGCCGCCACAAGAAATAGAGGCGGGATGCGCGCCATCAGTGTCGCGGCGTCAAAGGAGACCGACCTATATGCCGCAATTACGCAAATGGCCATAGACCGTTGTAGGCGACGCAGCGGGGGCTGCTTCTTTTTAACGAACGCATCGCTCCACGCCGGAGCACCATATGTCATCACCGACATAAGAACGTTAGCGTACAGGCGCCTCTTCGCTTCCCCAGGCCCTCTCAAGTTGGGCATAAGCCTACCCAGCGCGCGCATAACCTTACCTGCCTTATGTTCTATGTTCTCAAAATGGAAGTTAAAACTCAATCGCTTATCTATGAGAATTCCCAGATATTTCATATATTGTCTGCTTCCAATTACTTCACTATCTACTGTGATCTCAGGATCCGTGCCGGGTCCCCTACGGCGCCCCGGGAACGTCACAACTTCAGTCTTGGATGCCGAGACCTTAAGTCCAAGCTCCCTAATACGCTTGAGGACAGCACTTATCTGTATGTTTGCTTTGATAGCCGCATTTCCCACACTGCTGTCGGTCGATATGATCAGCGTATCATCCGCGTAACAAAGTATGTGACAACCCTCCTCTTTTCTCGTCCGAAGTACATAGTCGTAGGTAACGTTCCAGAGGAGGGGGCCCAGCACGGATCCCTGAGGGACTCCGGCAGAAACCGCTCTATGCTTCGTATTCCCAGAGTCTGTAGGAAACTCCACACTACGTTGTGACAAATAGCTATCTATAATCCTGCGTAGGTAAGCAGGATAACCTTTCTTTCTCAACGCCTTTCTTATGGACGGCCATGGGAGAGCATTGAACGCGTTCGCTATATCCAGACTGATAGCTATGGCCACATCGCCATTCTTATTAGCTTCCGTAATAATGCTCAGCGCCTTCATTAGAGCGTGGGATGTAGATACTCCCTCTCGGAAGCCGAACTGATGTTCAGACAGTTGTGCGTGTGGATTTTCATCCATCCATGCCTTAATTCGAGTAGCTATGACGCGTTCAAAAATTTTGCCAATCTCATCGAGGAGGCAAATCGGGCGGACTTTTGGCAATTCCGAATCCTGGGGCGGGCCTTTAGAGTTTAGAATTAATTTGGCTCTCTTCCACACCGTTGGAAACACACCATCATGCATACAAGTGTCAAGACAATCCGCGATCCAAGGAATCATTGACTTCGGGACCTTTTTCCAAATAGCAAGGGGCACACCATCCACCCCAGGGGCAGGGTTACCACCCCCCCCCCCCTTTTCGCCCGATAGCCTTCCTAATCTCCGGGGGAAGCACCGTGTATTCGTCGAGCCATTCGACCTCCACGCCGTGCCATTCTGCCTCGGGATCATGTTCGACTCCTCTTGGGAATAATGAGTCCATTAGTGTATTCAAGGTCGTGGTCTCCAGAGTCTCAGTTAGACTGGGTGTGGATCGTCTCAGCTTCCTCAACACTATCTTATAGAGTAGACCCCAAGGGTCTTCCTCTATCAAATCCAGCAATTCTTGCCACGCAGACAACTTAGCTTTGCTTATCTCGCTTCGCAATTCCCTCTTTAACTCTCTATATGTTCTCTCTAGCCTCTGCTTGTCTTCGACCGCTTGCCTTCGTTTACAGCGCGTCCATCTTCTACGAGCCTGTATGCATCTTAACCGTAGCTGAGCGATATCCGCATTCCACCAATAACAGTCTTTCTGTTTGACTAAGCCAGACCCGCATCTCGTGGCTGCTTCGTTACAAGCATGCCTCATAACTCTGGAAAGCCAGTTCTGTTTGCCTTCCGCGGAGAGAATGTCTGTATGCGTGGGGCCTTCGGCACATGCCCAGTTCAAGGCCACGTTGAATGCTTCAGTATCCATTTTGGAAAAGTTCCATCTATACAGTTTCCTGGGCTGGTTCTTCCGACGTATCATAGGGGCGTCCAGGTCGATTTTAAATTGAATATACAAGTGGTCCGACAGGGTCTCTGCGTCCAGATCCACGTGCCAACCGACCACACTCTGTATGATTCCTGGAGAAGTCCAGGTTAAATCCACTATGGACGACCCCTGTGATCTTACACAAGTGGGAGATGATCCAATATTGGCCAGGCGGAGATCCAACTCTGCAGCCCATTCATCCACCAGATCCCTTCTGGAATTAGTCACAGGCGATCCCCAGTGAGCGGACTTGGCGTTAAAGTCTCCGCCAATAATTGTGTGTCCGTCGAGTTCTTGGATGATACAATCCATTTCGTCTAAGGCTTCTAGAGCTTCGCCCCGTGTGATGTTTGGGGATATATAACAAGATATTACATTTAGGTTACCACATTTCGCTACAACGCAATAGTTGCCTCTTTGGATCAATGTGCATGCTCTGGCGAGATTCTGCGGCCTCCAATATATTGCCGCGCGCTTATCATGGCTAGAAAACCAAAGATCAGAGTCTGGAACATTTCTCGGCTCTGATATCAGGCATATGTCGATGTTGTGCTCCGCCATGTACTGAGACATCAAGTCCTGCGCGTTCCAACTGTGGTTGGCATTACACTGCAGGAATCTAACCATTATCCACCTCCATTTGATCGTCGGTCCTCCGTTCCGACTGCCTCTGTTGGTCTGCATCCACCGGTGGTAAGTTACCTTGTTTAAGAGCACACGCATTAGAACCAAGTCGGTGGTTGGGGCTACCACCGGTACTCGCGCACACGACACATTTGGGTTCCTTCCTGCAGTCCTTAGAGCCATGCCCGCCCTCTCCACACCGGACACAGAGACGACTGAAGTCCGCCGTTGACTTGCAATTACTTCTTATATGGCCGTAGCGTAGACATTTGAAGCATTGCAGGGGCCTCTGCTGTAGAAGTTCAATGCGGGCAATTGTCCATCCGACTTGAAGTTTGCCGACCGACGCTAATTGCATGGCTGCCGACAGTGGGCAGCGAGCCCATACTATACATAGGCCATTTCTCATCTGACTAATCGCCCCCATTTTTACGTCATCCACAGTACATCCACCTTTTTCAGCTAGAGCGTAGCAGATCTCATCTACTGTGACCGAGTCGTCGAAGCCAATAACCTTGACTTCGCCTTTAACTACGGGCCGGGAGACCACCGCTTCATCGTGGAGCATATCTCTGATTTTACCAGCCAATTCTTGTGCTTTAGCTGCATTGTCTTCTCCGGGTATCTCTATTAGGTATCCACCATTGGCAGTTTTCCTGACTCTGGAGCCTTCGATGCCTAGGTCTTTTAGCGATATCTGGTCTCTCACTCTTTTGAGGACTTCAGCATAGGGGTAGTTCTCATCGATACCTTTAATGGTCACTGCAGCCGTTTTAGGTGGCGTCCTCACTTTAGGAGGTGTCCTCACTTTAGGTTTCCTTGGTGCGCTACGGCTCCTCTCTCTGGGCTTGGCCCCTTTACCTGCCGGCGCCTGAACACTCAGCGGTGTTTGTTGAGTTGCCATTGTTTTCGGCGGGGGATTGCCTTTGGCCTTCCCTTTACGCACCAAAGTCCAGTCATCCTCGACCGTTTGCGTCTGTTGACCGACGGATGCCTTACTCTGCTCCGGGGGAGAAATTGCCCGCCTCCTACTAGTAGAAGCCTCTTGCCGTGGGGGGGCCAGTTGAACGTCCTCTATAACCTTAACGTTAGGCCTCGATTGGGCCGCTTTTAATATTCGAGGGGGTCTTTGCGGAGGACCTACTTGTTCCTTTATATATTATTTTCTCAAAAAAAATTGTTTTTTCCCTAAGTTACGAGGGTGTACGGAGTGTAAAAAATTGATCAAAATTGGACTATA
>NW_021851106.1:0-572 GCF_003651465.1 Formica exsecta
CCTCAGAAGGATAACAGAATTTTAAATTTATAGTCACAATATTTCCTTAAAAATTCCGTATTAGATGAGAATCTCATAATATAAAAAAATTATTTGCTACAGGATACTATCGCGTTAATTACGATAGTGAAAACTGGCAAAGAATTGCAAAATATTTAAACTCTAGAGAATATATAAAAGTACATCTTCTCAATCGTGCTAAAATCATCGATGACGCATTTCATTTTATGACAATACAACAACTCGATTCTTCCATATTCTGGGATTTGACGAGCTATCTTGCACAAGAGACAAATTATATAGCATGGTATCCTATGATCAAAGCTATTGAATACATGTCGAGAATCTTTCCGTTTATAAATATAGATAAAAGAGTCAATGATATCAAGGTAAATAGTTAGAGCTTTCATTAATAAAAAAGGTGGGAAAAGTATTATAAACTTATTTAACTTTATTTAGATAATAAAGCATATGTAACTGAAAAAAATTTGGTTATTCTTTTTCATAATCTTATTTGGATTAAACAGAAATTTTATATATTTGAATAAAATAGAAAGTTTATAAATATATAT
>NW_021851107.1:0-231 GCF_003651465.1 Formica exsecta
TTTGACGAAAGTTTTCATAACACATAAAGGAAACTGAAGAACAACGTTTATCGGCTCATAAAGCTAAGACGGAAATGCACGCAAGTTTCCTTCGTTCGGAACGACTTAGTTACGTGCCTGTAAGTGAGATTTGCCGAAAATTTTTATAACACATCAAGGAAATTGAGGAACAACGCTTTTTTGCTCACAAACCTAAGATGGAAGTGTACGCAAGTTTTCTTCGTTCGGAAC
>NW_021851108.1:0-520 GCF_003651465.1 Formica exsecta
CTTGTAATTAATACATAATCATTTAATAATCGTATTTCGATCAGACCCATATAAAAGAATTTACTCTTACTATTAAAAATAGAATTATATAACTCACTTTTTCCGCTTTATTTATATATTTAATGATGAACTAGATAAGCAGCAATGATTATTCATTAATGGATTTAGAACCATAGATTGTATATTTCATTATATATTAAAAATTTTTTAATGTTTAACACATACTACACAAAAAAGAATGATATAATTCCCAAAAACTCACCTTTTTAAAAAAGGTAAAAAAAAGCGCCAAGTGCACGCCCTGTGAAAAAGTGTTACATAAAAATTTGTTTTATTTTTAAATTACTATAAAAAACTGCTCTACTACCAAATAATGTCATTTTAACTCTATACAAAATAGTGTTATTTTAACGCTCTGTGAAAAAGTAAAACACAAAAATTTGTTTTATTTTTAAATTACTATAAAAAACTGTTTTACCAAATAATGTCATTTTAACTCTATACAAAATAGTGTTATTTT
>NW_021851109.1:0-474 GCF_003651465.1 Formica exsecta
ATAAATCGGATTATTTTTAATGAAATAAGTAATCATAATTTTAAATACATAATTGATTAAAAATTATCCAATTTCGTGTTTGGTATCATTTTAATTGGTAAAATATCATTAATTCATTGTAATTGTATTATTTTAATTGGTAAAATATCATGAATTCATTGTAATTATTTTCGGATCAATAAGCGCGAAAAACAAAAATTTTACAGTAACGGTATATAACGCGAGAGATTATAGATAAAGCGAGCCTCGCGAGCGAGACTTCGGAAGTCTTTCATGTTAGCTATCTCGCTTGCTCCTCATTCGTTCTCTCTCTCTCTCTCTCTCTCTCTTTCTCTGCTTGTTCTTTATTGTATTCTTTCATTCCCATTATCATAATCTTTTATTTGTTCGACTTTTAGTCTTTCTATTCTTGTTTTCCTACATGATAATAAATCCGTCTAAAAAAGACATCACAGATGTAAAAAAAAGCGCTAA
>NW_021851110.1:0-583 GCF_003651465.1 Formica exsecta
ATAAATTAATGATATTTTACCGATTAAAATGATACCAAACACGATGTAAATCGGATAATTTTTAATCGACTATGTAATTAAAATTATGATTACTTATTTCATTAAAAATAATCCGATTTATGTCATATTTAGTGTCATTTTTATCGCAAGAATCTCATTAATCCATTATAATTATATTCATACTAATAACATCCAAAATGTAAGTTTCAGTTTTTATTTTATAAGATGTTTATATTTTGTACATAAGGAAAGATCCCCGATGTTATAGAATCGACAAAAGCGAGAGCAAGAAAGAATGAAGGAGCAAGCGAGATGACAAACATCAAAGAGTTCCGAAGTCTCGCTCGCCAGGCTCCCTTTATCTGTAATCTTTGACGTATATATGTCATCTTATTATGGAAAATGAAATATCTGTATTTCGCATTTTATATACCCAAATAAATATTATATATAATATATAAAATAGCACAATTATATTGCGGATTTTATTACAAATAGTACATCAGAAAACTACTTAACCCTTACTGCAATAACTAACTAAATAAATAAATTTATTTATTTTCATGTAGGGAGACGAGAATAG
>NW_021851111.1:0-2028 GCF_003651465.1 Formica exsecta
ACACAAAAGTCGCGTAAACTCGCGTAATACGCAACTTTTTAAAACAGGCGTAACAGAAAACGTGGAACGCCTCTCATTGGTTAGTGCCGGTCTACAATAGGTGATTTAAGCCCTAAGCCTTAAGAAATTGACCAATCACAATCAAGTATGAGGAGAATACTCGACTGTGATTAGTCAATTTCTTAAGTGCCGGTCTACAATAGTATCAGTCCATGGGACCGCACCCTTATTCGTCCCGCGTCGTTGACGTAATTACATTCATGTTAAGCACGTTGGTTGTTCGTAACGACATGTTTATTCAGGTTTGCTATCGAAATAGTTATCTGCTGTGAAACTGCATTTCCCTAGTACTTCAGTTACTTCAGTGCTACGTAGACTGCCAAGTAGAGGCTAGAGTTTCTCTAGTAAGAGTTAAGACAATTCGCCATATATAGCCAAACTTCGAAAACTTCGAAAGCGCCAATTTTTAATTGATATATTTCACTTGAACATCTATTTATACAATACTTTCGCCATACGGAAATAATCTTTTAGTCATTTATGATATTTAAATATAATCTAGTATAATAGTTATATATACATATATATACCCAGTAAGCAATTTGATAACAAATTGTTGCCAAATTGGCATCAAATTCGCTCAAAACTTGGTAACAAATCCAGTGTCATCTGTGTCCGCATTAAGCTTGTGTTTTGGTGACAAAGCTTGCTGACATAACCTGACAGCAAATTGACGGCAAAAACCGAGCAAAGCTTGACATGATTTGACGTCAAATTGGTGGCAAAAATCGAGCAAGATCTGCGCAGGACAATCTGACAGCAGATTGTCAGCAAAAAACAAATTCTGCAGCTTTTGGCCATTCATACAAAATAGTATATTTAAATGGATTTAAAGTCTCAACCATAAGTAACAAAATGATGATAAGTTTTAGTCATAAAATGACCATTAGATAATTAGACATCCTAAGTTAGGTCTCATAAGACCCAAAATATATCACATCAACGGGAGACCATTTTCTGACGTTCTTTTAATGGCAAAAATAAGACAAATTTCAGTATTGTTATATAAAATCATATATTAATGTTTTAAAACGTATAAGTAAATTTAAATAATTTAATTTACAAAATTAAAGATCTTTTTGGACAGAAATTGTTCGAATAAGTGAAAATCGAACAATTATCTGTCCGATTTGCCAAAAATCAGTTCAATATCTGAATTTCTTGTATAAGAATTGTGTCAAAAATTGAACTGATAGAAATATATATATTATAATATTATTAGCGTTTTGCAGGCTTTATATACACTCATGACAAGAATTTGAATACGGGTATAGATAATGAATAACGCGCCGCATAGCGATAAGCGACTGAACTATTTTATAATACTTTGTAATAAACTGCAGATTCTGTTCGGTTTTTGCTGCCAATTTGCCATCAGATTGAGCACTTCAGATCTTGCTCAGTTTTTGCCGACAATCTCATGTCAGTCATGTCAGCAAGCTTTGCTCGGTTTCTGCCGCCAATTTGCTGTCTAATTATGTTAGCAAGCTTTGCTTGGTTCTTGCCGGCAATCTGCCAGCTTAATCGGTAATAACAACTCTTGCACCAAATTTGTAGCCTTTTTGCTGACAATAATTTGTAGCAAGCACTTGGCAATATCTGTCAGAACAGACGTGGCTGACTGGGTAATCTATATGCGAGTGCGTTGCATATTTCTCTTTGATACATTCTGCGAATCTGTGAAAAGAATATATCGCGAAAGCGCAATCAGCCGCTTTCGCTGGTTCCGATAGCGTATGAAATTGTGTCCGCCATATTGAAATTGTATTCGCCCGCGAATGTGTCATATGTCAGTCGTGGCGCGGTACCAGCTGATCTGTAAGAAAATGTATCGCGAAGGCACAGTCGACCGCTTGTGTCAGTCTCGATCGTATGTAATATTGTGTTCGCTATATTAAAGTTGGATTCGCGTGGGAATGTGTCAGTCGTCGCGATTTATTTCTTCCGATAAAAGGTATTTATCATTTT
>NW_021851111.1:19807-21988 GCF_003651465.1 Formica exsecta
AAACATTAAAAATTTCTATTTGTCCAAAAGAATTTTTACACTGTACCCGCCTACTATAAGTGCCGGTCTACAATAGGTGATTTAAGCCCTAAGCCTTAAGAAATTGACCAATCACAATCAAGTATGAGGAGAATACTCGACTGTGATTAGTCAATTTCATAAGGCTTAGGGCTTAAATCACCCATTGTAGACCGGCATTTACGCGATACGCGTTACGCGGAAAATATCAGTCCATGGGACCGCACCCTTATTCGTCCCGCGTCGTTGACGTAATTACATTCATGTTAAGCACGTTGGTTGTTCGTAACGACATGTTTATTCAGGTTTGCTATCGAAATAGTTATCTGCTGTGAAACTGCATTTCCCTAGTACTTCAGTGTACATGACGCTACGTAGACTGCCAAGTAGAGGCTAGAGTTTCTCTAGTAAGAGTTAAGACAATTCGCCATATATAGCCAAACTTCGAAAGTTGTTTACGCGCCAATTTTTAATTGATATATTTCACTTGAACATCTATTTATACAATACTTTCGCCATACGGAAATAATCTTTTAGTCATTTATGATATTTAAATATAATCTAGTATAATAGTTATATATACATATATATACCCAGTAAGCAATTTGATAACAAATTGTTGCCAAATTGGCATCAAATTCGCTCAAAACTTGGTAACAAATCCAGTGTCATCTGTGTCCGCATTAAGCTTGTGTTTTGGTGACAAAGCTTGCTAACATAACCTGACAGCAAATTGACGGCAAAAAACGAGCAAAGCTTGACATGATATGACGTCAAATTGGTGGCAAAAATCGAGCAAGATCTGCGCAAGACAATCTGACAGCAGATTGTCAGCAAAAACCGAACAAATTCTGCAGCTTTTGGCCATTCATATAAAATAGTATATTTAAATGGATTTAAAGTCTCAACCATAAGTAACAAAATGATGATAAGTTTTAGTCATAAAATGACCATTAGATAATTAAACATTATATAAAATCATATATTAATGTGTTAAAACATATAGATAAATTTAAATAATTTAATTTATAAAATTAAAGATCTTTTTGGACAGAAATTGTTCGAATAAGTGAAAATCGAACAATTATCTGTCCGATTTGCCAAAAATCAGTTCAATATCTGAATTTCCTGTATAAGAATTGTGTCAAAAATTGAACTGATAGAAATATATATATTATAATATTATTAGCGTTTTGCAGGCTTTATATACACTCATGACAAGAATTTGAATACGGGTATAGATAATGAATAACGCGCCGCATAGCGATAAGCGACTGAACTATTTTATAATTCTTTGTTAGTTTTGTTAGTATTAGAAAATATTAAAGATGAATTAGAATTCTTGATTAATAAGTAAGTTGTCTAAATTTTTTTTCAAATATTTCTTATTACAAATATAAATTTAATACAAACATATTCTTTTAAGAAACAAACCTATATCTCCTATGGAACAATTATTATTGACCCTTCGCATTTACTTCGAAATTCAGTTGAAGACAATGTACTATTAAAAATTTGTTCTATTATTTTCCAATATATGTCGTTCTCTTTAGAAGTTATCGTATCTGATCTTTTATTTTCTATTACATATCTTTATAATGAGATACTAAATCTATATATTAATCTTATTTTTTTGGCTTTCGAAAAATTCGTACGTTTGCGTACTTGTTTGTTATTTATGTCTTTTGTGTTCATTATTAATTTGTAATTTTGCAGTATTTTTTTCCAATTATGTTCCTCACAAGTACAGCTTCAACTGTACGAGGACGACTCGTACATTAATATTAGATCTACAATTAATAAGCAAATAAACTTAATGATATATAAACTTAATAATATTAGAAATAATATAATAATATAATAACCTAATGATATAGATTAGAAATAATAATATGATATATTACTACTATATTTGACAGCTATTAACAGACACATTTGCCATTCGGAAATATTCATATTCGGCTCGCAAAGATTATGTGTACAAAACATAATACCGTTAGAGCCAATATTAGACCAATCAATGTTCGAATTTTAGTAAGATTCTAGAGTTATGACATATAAGTTATAAGTTTAGCTAAACGTTTATACTATAACGTTGGTAGAAACCAATCAGCACTAAATCTACCCAGTGAGCAATATGTTATCAAAAGAAATTCATAAAGT
>NW_021851112.1:0-537 GCF_003651465.1 Formica exsecta
TTTCACCAAACTTTATGTGTTTAAGTTTATCAAAACTAAAAGATATCTCATCTTTTAAATTTCCTTTCAGTTTGTACAGCATTTATTAGCAATTATAAATTATAAATTTATGTATATCTACAGATTTTAATTTAATTAATTTAAAATTAATTAAAAATATTGAACTATCATTCTACTCATAACCATATCATAAGCTATAGTCTTTTGGTTTACAAATACTACGTAACAATTTAATCCCTTGAAAGATTTGGAAGAATCAGCAATTAAAATTTTTGGTAATTTCTCCACAGTGGAAATACTCTTTGGTTTATTCCTCAAATCAATATTAAAAAAGCAATTATATTTTATAAAATTGTCAACCGTGTGAAACTGAGAAATCATTCTATCAGGACCATATAATGCTTCATCGTACTCTGAACTTGAACGATACAACTCGTAATAATCCCCTTTTTCAATTTCATAATTTTGAGGTTCGGAAGGATGTCTTTCTTCTCCATACAATATTTGAATATTCTTAATATTAGCGTGGTCCCAATT
>NW_021851112.1:3230-12395 GCF_003651465.1 Formica exsecta
AGGTTTGTTAAGTGGTTTTAACATCTTATGAGTACAGTCTGTATTTAACATCTTATGTGTACAGTCTGTATTTAACGGTTTTGTACTTAACGGTTTTGTATTTGACGATGATGGTGAAGCATTCGACAATTCTGAATCAGTATTTAACAGTTGTCCTTTGTCGAAGAACCGAAGGTTTGTCTCAAGAACCGAAGGTTTGTCTGATACATTACGTAAATTTCTTCCCATTTATAATAATAATATTAATTCATTATTTTTTTGAAAGAAATATTTATCATTTTTTTTTTATCAATTCCCAAAAATCCATATGGTTCTGACCAAGCTTTTTTACAGAACTTACAAAACTCTTCATATGTTAATTCAGAAGCCAATTCTTCATGTATTTTTCTGAGATTATCTCCAAACTCATTAAAAATAAACCACAGATTTGAATTTTTTCTAATTATGGGGTTTATTTTAGTGTATTTATGATATAATCCAAGAATACTAATATTTTTATGCCTTCCTTCACAATAATATCTTATTATTTTACTTTGATCTTTCAGCATTCCATCATCGAAAATTACTAAACTATTTGATGCACATTCTTCTACCGGTAAAATTTTTTCCCAATTACCCTCAAATAGATAATCAATATCATATTTATCTTTTTCCAACTCTTTCTCTAATTCCACATAAGTAGGTTGGTCTATAGATGGACTATAAACATATAATTGCCTATATGGTAGCCATTTGTTTGCGACAAAGTTAGTAGATAAAAATGTTTTTCCACTACCCGATTCTCCTAAAATTATACCACGTACTACATCTGGAAAGAATCCGCCACCCCTTTTATATTTATCTATAAAAATAAAATGTTTCATTTTTAGATGATGTTTGGACATTTATTAATAATAAATGGAAAAGTATTTTAAAAAACGAATGAGTAATTAATTTATGCTCGTGCATTTTTATTTTCTTTATGCTTGCGCATTTTTATTTTATTTATGCTCACGCATTTATGTTTATCAAAAAAGTTATAAGTATTTTTTTTAATGTAAAATTGGTATATCACTTAAGTAAAGCAATATTGCGTCCTTCGGACTAAACATCCTACGGACTAAACGTCCTACGGACTAAACCTTTCAGGTATCTTTCAGGTGCTAGTCTTTCAGACGATTTGTGGCTTCAAGTATTATCAGGTATTGCTGTTACACCATTATTTGTAATAAGTGCCAGAAATACTTTCCACGTGAAAAGTACTTAAAACAAATGAAGCTAAAAGGATATTCTGTAATAAATGACCGTTAGCAAAAATGATATTATTGATGAATTACACAAACCAGCAAGGAGAAATTATCCAAGAAGATCTACTATTACATTAGGAATCGATGATCTTTGGCAGGCTGATCTTGTTGAAATGGATTCGGGTAACTTAAAGGGAATATCCAAAATTAATAACGGATATAAATATTTATTAACAATTATTGATACTTTTTCCAATTTTGCTTGGGCAATTCCTGTTAAAAATAAAACTGGAGAAAGCGTATCAGAGGCAATGAGTGTTTGTTTTAAAAACCTATCGAATTCTCCACATTCAAGAACCGAAGGTTTGTCTCAAGGTCGTCCTTCGGACTTAGCGTCCCTTAACTCACAGCATAAACCACCCAAAAATCTACAAACTGATAATGGGAAAGAATTTTATAATAAACTTTGGACTTAAACTTGACAAGCCCCAAAGGGACGCGTCTGAAAGACTAAGTCCGAAGGATGCGCCTAAAATACACTTGAAGATTCGCCCGAAAGGCTTAGTCCGTAGGACGCGATTCAAAGTTGGTGATTATGTAAGGATTAATAAATTAAAGCATATGTTTGAAAAAGGATATACGCCTAATTGGTCAACTGAAATATTTGTAATAGATAAAGTTTTTAAAAACATACCTCCATATTATCATATTAAAGATATGAAAGGTGAAGAGATTAAGGGAACTTTTTATGAACAAGAACTACAAAAAACTAAAATTCCAACTAACATCTATTTAGTTGAAAAAATATTAAAAAGAAAGGGAAATAAAGTTTATGTTAAATGGCTGGGCTTTGATAATACACATAATCAATGGATAAATAAGAAGGATTTAATCACTTCGTAAGCGTCCTTCGGGCTTAGCGTTCTTGGACTTGTATTATAATTGGTCTTGATTCAGAGTTTAACATTCTTGGAATTTAGGATTTCTGTCAATATTTGGAAGGTTTTTTTTTCCAATATTTTAGTTTCTTTCGATATTTTAGAAGTTCTTCTTTTTTGTTGCTTTTATGAATGATTTTGGTGTTTTTTTTAGCTGATTTTGGTGTAGGAAAAAATGTGGCCCAGAACATACCCTTTTGTATACTACTTACCCGTATCTTTCCATATAGTATCTTACGACTTTCCGATTCCGCAATCTGGTATATTAGGAAACGACTTCTTTAAGCAAACATCTTCAAAAATAGATTACGCGCAAGGACAAATGGATGTCTCCGGAATAAACATACCCTTTCTCTCTCCAGAAACCATTACAGTATCTCCAAGGTCGGAATCACTATTCTACGTAAGAATAGGAAACCCCGAAGTAAAAACGGGATATATACCAAGATTAAAATTAGAGCACGGAATTTATTTGGGACAACTAACTATTAGATAATCATGAATTGAATGACGAGACACGCAATAACCGCGAGAATTTTCCAAATTCACAAGGAAAACTCGTGAGCAGTAAAGTAAAGAGAGACAATCTTGAAAGCAATGATGACATTATTTTTGAAGAAATCCAAAATAAAAATAAAGATGGTCAACAACCTATTGTTATTGAAAAAATCAATCACGAAAACGAAGACGAAATGTTAAATCAAGAGGAAAATAAAAATGAGACTGTAAATATGATTGAAGACAAAATAAAGAATAAAAACGAGAAGAAAATTAAAACTAACTTAAATAAAAATTCAAATAATTATAAAACCCACGGAGCAAGAAGTTACCAAACTTCTCCAGAAGTAATTAATTCTCGAATTTCGGAGGGAAGTTTCTAAACCTCGACAGAAAATTCTAGCTCCGTCGATTGCGAGGAGGGAAATTACCAAACCTCATTACGCAATTCGACACAATCTAATCCTGAAGAAGGGAAAAATTTCTTAACCTCGCTGGATATTAAATTTCCAAGAATTGGATTATCATCGGAAAATAATAATAATAATAGAAAATCCTCTCATGTCATAATAAAAGACCTCCTTGAAAAGGCACAAAAATATAAATTAAATATTAAAGATTTAAGTATTAAAAATAATCAAAACCAAATATAAAAATAAACCGTCTTCGAAAATTTCAACTGCTTTATTGCATAAATCTCAGGAAATTATAGATAAATTTATACGAAAAAGAAAATCGAAGGAAAAGAAAATAGATATGTATAACTGTTTAATAATAGCCGAAGAAACAAAAGAAGATAGATTTACAAAAATCATAGATTTATTGCGACTAGAACACTTGAATCAAAAAGAACAAGAAAACGTAATAAAACTAATAACGAAAAGTCAAGATCGATTTCATATTCCCGGAGAAAAATTAACCGTGACTCATGTAATACAACATCAAATACCAACTACGGATGATCATCCAATTAATACTCGTCAATACAGATTTCCGCAAATATATAAAGAAGAAATAAATAGGCAGGTAGAGGAACTCTTAGAAGAGGATATAGTAAAACATTCGCAGTCACCATACAATACGCCTATATGGATTGTGCCAAAGAAAGAAGATTCGGATCTTGCCGATAGTCATACAACAGCTTTTACCACTCCATTCGGACATTACGAATTCGACCGAATGCCCTTCGGATTAAAAAACGCGCCTGCAACTTTTCAACGCTTAATGGATTTAGTACTAACGGGATTACAAGGCGAGGAGTTATTTGTTTACATGGATGACATTGTTATTTACGCGACTTCTTTAGAAGAACATGAACGAAAATATAACGCATTAATAGAGCGACTTCGTAAAGCTGATTTAAAATTACAACCTGATAAATGTGAATTTTTAAAAACCGAGGTAACATATCTAGGGCATGTAATCGGCAGAGACGGAGTGAAACCAGATCTGAAAAAATTAGAAGCAGTACGACATTTTCCAAGACCAAAAACACCGAAAAATATTAAACAGTTTTTAGGCCTTGCCGGATATTATCGACGATTCATACCAAATTTTTCTAAATTAGCAAAACCACTAACGAATTTATTAAAGAACAATACTTGTTTTGAGTGGACATCTGAACAAGAAGAATCATTCGAAATTTTAAAGCAGAAATTATGTGAAGAACCAGTACTGCAATATCCTGATTTTTCTAAATCATTCATTTTAACCACCGATGCTTCCGGAATAGCCGTAGGAGGAATACTTTCCTGCAATACCCTGATTTTTCTAAATCATTCATTTTAACCACCGATGCTTCCGGAATAGCCATAGGAGGAATACTTTCCCAAGGGGAAATAAACAAAGACCAACCGATCGCTTACGCCTCTAGAACCCTCACAGACAATGAACTGAAATACGACACATACAAAAAGGAAGCATTGGCCATAATTTATTGCGTCAAACATTTTCGACCGTATTTATATGGAAGAAGACTTACACTTGTCACGGATCATAAACCATTAATGTGGTTCAAAAACGCGCAAGATGCAAATATGCGAATACTCCGATGGAGATTAAAATTATCGGAGTACGATTACGATGTAGTATACATGGCCGGCAAAACTAATGTAAATGCAGACGCTCTATCGAGAAACCCTATAAATCTGGAAGAAATTGATTGTAAAATAATAAAAGATCGAAAATTGCTAAATCCAAACAACCCCGAAGATGCACAATTAATTGCCGAATTATTAGAAAAATCTGATAGCGAAGAAAAAGAAGAAGAAGACAACTTTCATTTATATCTTTCGGATAACGAAGAAACCGAAGAAATAACACCGGAAAATCATTTATTTGATAATACTACGGATACCCTTTTATTTACACCTGCAGAATTAAACGAACCAAATTATTTATCGACTACCGAACAGGCTTTAATACACGATCTTCCCAGACAAAACAGAATTCAAACAAGAAGTCAGACAATAAAACAAAATACTAAACAAAATAAAATATCCAATGAATTGCATAGTAATGAAGAAGAAATTGAGGAAATTGAAGATAGAAACGATCCGCCAGACAAAGATTCTGACAGTGACAAGAAAAATGAGGAAGAAGACGAGGAAAACATTATTAACCAGAATTTAAAAACAAAAAAAACAAAACCTATGATTATCGAAAATCGATTAATTAAAAGCAACATTATAGATTCCCGCAAACTTTTATTTTTACGAAAAGACAACGTGGCATATTTTGTCGATACACAAGGAAAACCATTAGATTCTGGCTCACAGTACAACAATGTTTGCAGTGCCAACTAAAAAAACTCGTTCGAGTCAAAACAAAACAGCCTATGATAATTACAGACACACCTGGATCATCTTTTGATAAAATAGCCATGGACATTGTAGGCCCATTGCCTAAAACAGAGAGAGGGAATGAATACATCTTAACATTACAAGATCAGTTAATTAAATTTTGCATGGGAATACCGTTACAAAATCAAACCTCTGAAACAATCGCAGAAGCCTTCGTGGATCGTTTTATTTGCGTGTTCGGATCACCAAAGGCAATATTAACAGATCAGGGAAGAAACTTCATTAGCGAATTAATGAGAAAACTCGCTAAAGTACTTAAAATTTGCAAATTTCGTACTACAGCTTTTCATCCTCAATCGAACGGATCATTAAAGAGATCACATCACGCATTAGGCGAATATTTGAAGCAATATGCAAATGAACAAAAACAGTGGGATAGATGGACCAGCCTCGCAATGTTTAATTATAACACTAGTGTCCATGAAGCAACAAAACATACACCGTACGAATTATTTTTCGGAAAAATAGCCAGAATTCCTTCAAACGAGCTTTTAGCTCCAGAAGATAAAATGGCAAATTACGATGAATATTTAATAAATCTCATAACACAACTTCATACTATTCAAGGGAATGCTCGTAAAAACATCGTAGAAGCAAAATGCAGGTCAAAAAGGCATTACGACAAAAAGATCAACCCTCAGACTTTCAAGCCTGGGGACCATGTGTTCCTATTAAAAGGGCCGAAACTAGGCAAATTCGGAGATCATTATACAGGGCCTCATGAAATATTGGAAATATTAAACAAAAACAATATAAAAATTAGAATAAAAAAAAATAGTTGAGTCGTACATCCTAATCGATTGCGAATCTCCCATATCAAAACAATTAATGAACAAATGACAACAAATAAAAATAAATAATTTTTTTCTGTGTGAAAAAAAGGGGGGAGAAAAAAAAGCCACATACACAAAAACAAAAAAAAAAAAAAAAAGTAGAATTTATATGCAACTATTACAAATCAACGAATTTGAATCAGTAAAAGTAATACAATGTAAAATCGAGATCAACCGTTTAATTAAAAAATGTGGGATGTTTTCTCATACCATGGATGTATTCAATGGGAAATATGCATATGTACAAGAAGTATCTCGTGAGGCATGTCAACGTATGCACACTTACGGCACTTTTTAATTATCTGACACTTATATAACTGGACTCAAACCCAATCAAACCACAACTCGACCCGTAATATTAGCCGGCCGTTTAGATAACGATGGAGTATGTTCTGGAAGCGTTTATTCTGATCCGTATGGAACATGGTTTTCAACCACTTCCCATGGTTCTCGGTTAGTTTCCAACCATTTGACACTTGCTTTCAACACTTCAGTTATAACTAAAAATAGAATAGATTTACTCTTTAACAGTATAGATCATATGATATAGTTAAAAAAATAAATATTGAAATGCTTACCGTCATAAGATGCTTCACTTTCGTGATCAGTAGAACTTGTAATGTCAGAAATATTTGTTTGAAGTATATGTTTATTTTGTCGTAACTTATTCCTATATTTGTCTACAAGTTTGCCTCGTATAGAAATCGATTTTTTATTTCTAGAGTCCTTTTTAGATATCGGTGCAACATAATATAAATTTATATCCTCCGATGGAAATATTTCTACTATACCTCGAGCCAAATGCAGAAAGTCGTGTTTATTGACCGAACTATTATAAAAAAAATTATTGTACTATATTATATTACATACTTATACTAACGTAAGACATAAAGCATTTAATTTACCCTCTAACAGTATTTAATAAATGTGATGTTAATAATTCAATAAGAATATGTCGGGAATGCTTTGATAGTATCTTGGTCTGTAAGTAACTTCGTCATATCAAGCGGCCTTGTTCATTTTCTTTTAATATTTCACGTACAGTAGGCCGCTGAAGTCTTTTATACATATCTATTCCAACAAAACATTTTTGTCTTTTCAGAGGAGGCTTGTTTTCGTCTGATTCACTAGAAGAGCTAATGCTCACCGTGTCAGAATTATTGTGTTCTTGTTCCTGTATTATTTGCAAAATTATAAACTTAATGTAATAATAAGAAATTTTCACAAGGTGTAAAAAAAGGATTCAAGAACATAGAAAAATAAATTAGTAAATGACAAATAAAAAAAGAGCAAGGATTGATTTTTCAACCTATGTTTACTAAGCACTTTTTATTCGATATAATGAATATTATCTACTCAGTAAGTCTTGAACCCTTTTTTTAAAATATGTATGTGTGTGTGTGTACACATATAACTTTATGAATTACATTTCAATGTGTAACAAAAAATTAATCTGTGTATTTGAATTGATGATATAATAAATAAAATAGTACGATTATTTTATAGAGAGAAATAAATTTTGGTAAAATTGGTGTAATTGGTAAAAAATAGAATTACATCATATGAGATCCAAAAATTCTCCTTCCATTTTATTGTAAAGCGCATCCTCAAACCAATATTTGGTATTAGTTCTTTTATTAAATTGTGTGTTAGACTTTTCATTAAAGTGATGTCAATTGCTTGAGCTGTATATACCAAAAATAATCAGTTGTCACAAACATTTGTTTCATTACAAACTTTACAAAATAAAAACATAATATATTAAAATAATTCACATCTATATACAGTATTGAGAAAAAGGGTTCAAGACTTGTTAGATAGATAATACTCATAATACTGACAATGAATCAGTAAAAACTGCTTAGTAAGCATAAATCGAAAAATCAACCTTTTCAAAGTTAAAAATGTGTTTCGGTTTTGGTAATACATGTTTTTTGTGTGCTTCCATGGCATTCTATTGGATTTCTTTGTGGGGATATATTACAACTTTAATGTATTCTTGATCGATAAATAATGTACAAGAATTACATCAGAGAATCCAAGATGCAGCTGAACTGATTCAAAGATGACCAAGAATTTTTGAAAGAATTCGCAATTCTGTAATACGAAAATGTCAAGCGTGTATAGAAATGGATGGAGGACACTTTTTATAAACATCAAATTAATAATAAAATAATAATATGGTAAGATACTCGTTCATTTACCGCTCATAATCAAATATATACTAAGTTTTGAAGTTTTTTTTTAACACCCTGTATATAAAGTCATAAAAGATATAAAAAGTATAAAAAATATGTTGTAAGATGTAAACGATCATATAAAAAATGTGTAGCATACTAACGAATGAAAGTTATTGTAAAATCTGATTAATTTTATCATCTGCATCTTGCATATTGTTGCATGGATTAGCAAAGTGTATTGTGCATATTTATGTAATAACAAAGGGCTAAAGTTATTTAAATTGAAAAGAAAAAATATTTATGTAATAAGAAAAATAATATGCGAATCAATCAATAACTCTTGTGAATCATTATTATATATAAGTAATCAATAAACGAAAAGAAGTAATGTTATCTCAATGTAATTAAAAATAATCCAATCGATTGTCAATAACAGTATTTTCTATTGAAAAAAATGCGGGTTATTAAAATAAAAACATATGTATATCGTGGTTAATACTGTTAATAAAGTAACTAGACTTAATCCAATTCGAGATGAATATTGTTAATATAACATTTTTTTCCTCTTCAAGGAGGTCTTTTAGTGTAACATGAGAGATTTTTAATTCATTATCATTTTCTTCTTTAAA
>NW_021851113.1:0-209 GCF_003651465.1 Formica exsecta
GCTGATAATGCTATTTTATTTGTTTTAACAGTGTAAAGTTTCAACACTTTTGATGTAATATTGTATACAATTTCAGTTGTGTTTTTACCCTCAAACAAACAGTTTTTGTACATATCAAATCTCATTTTTTTTATATTTGATCTTTTTATTCCTTTATATACTTGTTTCTCTTTTATTTTTGTTATAAACTTTTTAGATTCTTTACAAAA
>NW_021851114.1:0-840 GCF_003651465.1 Formica exsecta
TTTCAACCAAGCTTTTTGTCTAAATGATATTACTTTTTTTATATCATTTAAGATTATTCCTTGATTAAGACATTCTTGTAACATTCGGTAATCAATTAAATAATTATTCTTTGATTTTAACGTGCACATAAGTTTAGTACCAGTTGGTATTTTACCAATTCCTTTAGATATCATTTCTTTTTGATATTCGGATAATTCATCATAACTACCCAGATAGCACAAGATGTCCTCAGGATCGTCCTGAATATGTCCAGGATGTCCTGGGATATGTCCAGAATATTTAATTGTGTAAATCAACGAGAAATGTATAACCATATTCTCCATCATAGGGTAAGCTCTTAATTGTTTCAAGAGTGAAATCATTTACATCTTCATATTTAAATTCTCCTATAAGAAGAGGTTGACTAAGCGCTTACCCATATAGATTATTAGCATCTAAGTATAAAATATAGCTAACATGCTTTTTACTGTTATACCGTTTTCTATTGCTTTTTCTTTGGATAGTTTAACAGTCTTTCCAATTTTATTATCATAAAAGTAACAATTATTAGCTAATGTATATCTATGTGGAATCATAGATATTCCACCTCTTATTCCAGTTTCATATGTTTCGTACATTTCCCTATCTGATAATAATTCTAATGTTTGTTCAGTGTATTTTAATGAAGCATTATTCTTAGGTGGGCTCACATTTTCATCATTTAAAGTTGAATACCATTCTTTACTTTTGCTGGGCAAATATAACTCATACATTTTAGCATAAGAGTCCATCCATTCATACATATAAATTCTCTCTTGTAGAACTAAATGTAAGTCTTCTTTTTTAAATCTCTTTAACAT
>NW_021851115.1:0-245 GCF_003651465.1 Formica exsecta
AGATTTGCCGAAAATTTTCATAACACATCAAGCAAACAGAGGAACTATTCTTCTCAGCACACAGAGATAAGATCGCTATGTACGCAAGTTTCCTTCGTTCGAAACGACTAGGTTACCTACCTGTAAGTGAGATATACCGAAAGTTTCCAAAACAAATTAAGGAAATTGAGGAACAACGCTTCTCGGAACACAGAGCTAAAAAAGACTTAGTTACGTTCCTGTAAGCGAGATTTGCCAAAAATTTT
>NW_021851116.1:0-367 GCF_003651465.1 Formica exsecta
AACTTTGTTTGGGTCATATGGTTCTTGTGTAGGCACACGAGTTTGCTTGAGCAGTCTTTTTGTGAAGGTGCTATCACTATAGTACAAAATTTTCTTTGATTTAATTGGGTAAGTCGACTCTATTAAAATTATCTGATCGTCGCGTGGCAACATAATAACTTCTTGAGGCAATAGCAATGCTCTCTGTGTTTCAGAGATATGTAATGACCTTGAAGCAGGATTTAAATCTAAAAATTTAGGCTTATTCAACGATTCTTGTTGTACAGTTTTGTTTCCTATAAGTTGCGATATTAAATTAGCTGTTTCAATATTATTGGCTGCAAAAGTTATTCTGTAAGTCGAGTTTGACAAAAAGGAGTTCATTCCT
>NW_021851117.1:0-1708 GCF_003651465.1 Formica exsecta
ACTGGTCGCAATCGAAAGCTTGCATCCACATTGTATAAGAAAAGTTAGATTTTTGATTAACGGCTTGGTCCCTGAGGAATTTTAATCAAAAATTTATTAGACGTAAAACTCCGGATAAGCTACTTGGTAGCGTCGCGGCCCCTGTACATAGGCAAACCGTTGACAAGCTGGAACGAATTTTTATATATACTTGGCGTCGCGACGCTACCGCGTCGCTTGATAAAAGTAACTGTTAAAATCGTTACTCGTTACCGAAAAATGTAACGAAGTTACTTTTTCCGTTACAAACAAAATTTGTAACGCCGTTACCGTTACAGTTACCGAAAAAAAGTAACTGTAACGGTAACGGCGTTACAAGTAACGCGTTACTTCCCAACCCTGAAAATGATACATAAAAAACGAAACATAAAAACGATAAAGATATTATAAATGATTCCAGTATCAAATACATTCTCTGCTTATACAAATAGCATGGTACTAGCATCAGTTCAAGTGAGTTAATATCAGCGCATCTTCGTGCAGATATCGCCTTAGTGAAATCATTATAACGTTTTGTCGTGTCTATATATATGTATGATTCTGCACGAAGAAAGAAGATTTATCGATAAAAAATTTTGAATTTTGAGACAGTGATTGTTTTAGATACTTTGAAATTGATTTTTTCAAATAAAATTAATCGCCAGTTCTCTTTCTTCGAGCAAGATCACGTGTATACGTTCATTTTGCTGCGTCATCGAGATTGTGTTGTGCGAGAGTCATTGATAAACATATCAGTCGAGTGAAAACATTCTCTGCTTAAGTAAGTTCTCTCTACTGCATTGCAGTGAAATCAGTGATCTGCGACGTATTGTGTCCTAATGCCTATTCCTATACTCACGATATATTCTGCACTGAATATACTAAATCACTAAACAAGTGTTCCGATAGTATATGTAATATATTCTGAACGGAAATGCTGAGTGCATGTCCAAGTGTGTGTAAAATGGACAAAATTGTGATAAGATGATAAATAGATAAAATTACGATAAAATGGAAGAAAATAACTCATTGTGATATCATATTTATGTTATTGAAAAAATCACGATATCATTCTAAAAATTAATTTTATTTTACTGCATATTTTACTACTGTACTAATAAAGTTTGATTGAAGTGTCATTACTTGATAGATTGTGCTGAAAAAACGTGATAATATCGTACTAAAAACCGCAGGATAACGGTTTAATATCAAATTAATTTTTTGCATGTGTTGATAAAATATTTTTATATTTCACATATATATTGTCTCTTTTCGCACGAAAATTATACCTTAGTATCTTAATGCCTACTAAACATTATATATGCACTCGACGTTTAAAAATATTTAATTAGCTTTAACAATAAAGAAATTATATTTAAAGCTATTTACAAAAATCGAAAAATTTATAATATCGTCATTTTAAGACGTTGAATACACATAGATATTATAAAAAAATACTCTCTCTCTCGCTCTCTGTCTCTCTCTGTCTCTCTTCGTATAATAATAATAATAATCAATCGTTAATTACAGAGAAATAATATAAAATTCCATATAACTATGTTTATATTAAAAAAGATATAGATAATACAGATATTATTGTTGTTTATGAGTACAAGATAAAAACTTGATAACAGAACTTTGTTTTATTCTGTTTTGGCGTGCAGCTGCAGTGTGTATTAGTTTACGTAAC
>NW_021851118.1:0-468 GCF_003651465.1 Formica exsecta
TTGTTCTTCTCGAATTTGGACCCCAATTTTTTGTTTCGTGTGTTGCAATTGTGCCCACATCATATATATTTTTTTTAAAGTGATTCATTAAACCGTTTACGAGAAAAAAATTAATTATGAAAAATTATTATTATTTTTTTACTCTTAAACACGTGCAGTTGGGAGACTAATATTTTAGGAAATTGTAAGTTCCATCAATAGTAACTTACAAAAAAAATTTAAGCTCTATATCTGCGGGGGCAGATTGGCCATGCTTACTTGGCTACGGCCTTTGATTTTATGACAAATACTATTTCAAATTACAAATTCTCACAAACTGAATTGCTTCTAAGTACTTGGCTAGTTAACTATTGATTTCATATTTAGTATTTATTTCTTATTATTTAGGAAAAATATTTTATAAATTATTTTTTAGATATATACTTGGCGTATTTTTTTTCCTTTGTGAGGTTTTTTTTTAGTGGGATT
>NW_021851118.1:13841-16461 GCF_003651465.1 Formica exsecta
AGATCGAAAACTTAACGCAAAATTCTTGGGATCTATCTCTTAGTGATGAAAATCCAGTATCACAATCTAGTCAGACAGATCCATCAGTCTCTATTCAATTTAAAATGATTGATTCAAATGAATCGGAAATAGAATATATACCGGTTCCGGTTCAAAGAACTGTTTCGACCCATAAATACTGCTGTTATAAAAACAGCAATTTAACTGTCGTTCCACAAGAAACTAGAGTGCAAGTTTATATCAAGCGAAAGATTTATGTTCCAGAAAGAAATCGTTGTTGCCAAAGTCATTTAATAAAAAATCGGCTATATCATGACGATATAAATCTTATAAAAGTCTTCTCTAATTCCGCTTTCGTAAGTGGAGATGAATTTAAGAATATAATTAATTGTTTTACGGATGAATGTAATATGACGTTATTTGATAGAGTAGGTGAAAATCGCCTATCAGAAGATCAGATACATATATTTACGGGTTTAACCTGGGAAAATATAAACGAGTTGAGTCATATGATAACATCAATGAGAGAAAATTCAGGTCGTACTGTAATGCAAGCCCTTATTGTATTTTTATTTAAACTCCGAACCGGAAGTTCAAACAAACTGATTGCTGTTACGTTACAATTCGAAAAATATCAACTTGTGTCTGACTACTCTTCATCTATTATCGAGTCATTCAAGAAAGACATTTTTCCAACACAATTTGGAAAGTATGTCGCGAGGATCTTATTAACAATCATACGACAGAAATCGCAAAAATCCTATATGATGCTCACGATAAGTTGATACTCATTTGCGATGGAACTTACGCACGTCATCAAAAAAGCACAAACAACGAATACCAAAGAAAATCTTTTTTCGGTCAGAAAAAAGTGCCATTGTGTAAGCCTTTTACATTCTGTACCACTGATGGATATGTTGTTGATATGCTGGGTCCATATCTTGCAAATGTGAATGATGCTCAAATAATGAAGACTATAATAGACCAACCAAATGGCTTGTGCAATTTAATGAGGCCAGGTGATATTTTTATACTCGACCGTGGTTTTCGCGATGTAAAGTCTCATTTAGAAGCAAAAGGATTCAAAGTACTGATGCCTACTCTTAAAAGCAAACGGAAGTAACTAACAACAGCCGAATCTAACGAATCACGATTTGTAACGAAAATCCGTTGGGTTGTTGAGGCCGTCCACGGGATGATCAAATAAAAAAACCATCTTCTAGACCACAAACTCGATAATAAATTAATTTCCAAAGTTGGGGCATATTATCAAATTGCGTCATTTCTACTCAATCTTTTTGGGAAACGATTGAATTCTGATGCTAAAACATCAGCTGATATAATTCGAAGAATGTTAGCCCAAAAAAATGTTGATAATACATTGGCGACGGAGGTGGAAGAAAAAGGATGGCTCCGAAAACGACTTATTTACCGAAGTATTTCGAGTTAGGACTTATTGAGATTCCCAGAATTAACAGAGAATGATTTAAAAATCTTATTCACTGGTTCTTATCAGTACTCTCAAGCGATATCGTACTTGGCAGAGATGTTAAAGGAGGATGGATCATTGAATATGCAATTTGTCAAGGAACAGTCAAATATATTGAAAATATTGGTCCAATCTCGTCATAAATCAAGAAAAAAATACCGCTGCTTTATTGAATACTCCCCAGATTCGATTGGATATGGAGGGATTAAGAGGTATTGCTGTGAATGTTCGAACGGGAGGAGAACTGTTGGTTGTTGTTCTAATATTGCAGCCATTGTTTATCATCTGTCTTATGGGCAATACCTATCGAAAATACCAAGACCAGCAGAAAGCTTAAGTCGATTATTTCAAGCAGACGGCATGGCAATTGTTATCGACGAAGACAGTGATAACGATTAAGTTCTTAATATTTTTACGGTGAAAAATTTTTCTCCCCTTCCTTTCCCTCTCTATGTGCGTCGTGTGTGTGCTTGTGTGTAAGTGTGTGTGGGTGGATGAATGCAAGTGTGAATGGTGAGATGTAAACCTGAATGACAACCTCCTCGTGGTACATCTTGGGAAAACGGTGATGGTTTTGCGAATGTCAGCAGTAAATTGCACGTATACTAAGAAACATTAGCAACAAAAAGAAGTAATTAAGAATAGTTTTATTTATTTAGCTATATTTTTTATATTAACGTCATCACGTTAAAAAAAAATATATATATATCTTGCTTTAATTTTTTAACATCTACCCGTTGGATCAGTTTATAAAAAATATATGTTATAGATTGCTACCTAAAGATATTTGGAAAAAAAATTGATATGTGTTGAAACAGTCTATGATGTCAAAAAAAATTATGAAAATCTAAAATATTTTTTTTACGATGTTATTATTATCCAACTTTGATCTCATTTTTTTTAATGTGCTTTGATTGTATCTACAAGATACTTTTTTCCGAAAATGATCCATCAAACCCTTTCCTTTATGAGAATATAAAAAATTACTTTAATTAATTTAACTTGTCTACCCGTTTGATCGATTTAAAAAAAATATATGTTGTTGTTTATTGTATTTATAAAAAATTACTTTAATTAATTTAACTTGTCTACCCGTTTGATCGATTTAAAAAAAATATATGTTGTTGTTTA
>NW_021851119.1:0-1975 GCF_003651465.1 Formica exsecta
TTGCTGAGAAACTTTCTACGTAACCCGAAATATTATTAGCACCTAAATTATCTCCTGTAAAAAGGCACACAGCAAAATAAACCTGAATAATCTCATCTTCTGTTACAACAGTAATGCCAATATCTTCTTAATATTTCAATTCATTTAAAACTTTACGAAAAATATTTGCATTCCCAAAAACTTTATCAGTTGAATGAAACAGATTTACAAGGAATATATTTTCAAGCGATGACTGGAATTCTGGTGGAAGACAGGCAATTTTGCAATAAGTAGCTCCTAGTTTATGCACACCAGTATGACTTCCTAACTCTTTATTCGTTTCATAATCATCAAAATATAAAATTAATGGTAACACTACTTTGTCAAGAAATTTCGGAGCAATATTTTTTTTCCAAAGCTTGCCTTGAATAATATTGCAAAGCGAATCTGAGGTATTTTCAAATGTTTTCATATAATCCAAAATTATTTTCAAAACATTTGGTAATTCGAGAAATCCTTTTAATACTGAGCGGAGAGGAATAAACTGTCCATTAACAAGAACTGGTGGTACAATCGCAATTTCTCCACCAGAATAAACTGTCCATTAACAAGAACTGGTGGTACAATCGCAATTTCTCCACCAGAATAAACTGTCCATTAACAAGAACTGGTGGTACAATCGCAATTTCTCCACCAGAATAAACTGTCCATTAACAAGAACTGGTGGTACAATCGCAATTTCTCCACCAGAATAAACTGTCCATTAACAAGAACTGGTGGTACAATCGCAATTTCTCCACCAGAATAAACTGTCCATTAACAAGAACTGGTGGTACAATCGCAATTTCTCCACCAGAATAAACTGTCCATTAACAAGAACTGGTGGTACAATCGCAATTTCTCCACCAGAATAAACTGTCCATTAACAAGAACTGGTGGTACAATCGCAATTTCTCCACCAGAATAAACTGTCCATTAACAAGAACTGGTGGTACAATCGCAATTTCTCCACCAGAATAAACTGTCCATTAACAAGAACTGGTGGTACAATCGCAATTTCTCCACCAGAATAAACTGTCCATTAACAAGAACTGGTGGTACAATCGCAATTTCTCCACCAGAATAAACTGTCCATTAACAAGAACTGGTGGTACAATCGCAATTTCTCCACCAGAAATTTTTTCATCTAAAGTTGTTCATATTACATATGTTTCAGGCTTAATAAATGCTCCACAGAATTCAAGCTGTTTCATACGTAAATAGTGACTTTCAAATCCACTAAACATATTTTGACAGGAATCGAACATTCTTGTTACTTCATTCATCTCATAAAGAGAAATTTCTTTTTGTATTTTGGCTTTGTCCAATAAATTAAAAACATTTATTTTTTAAATCATTAAAAACCCTGCTCCTAAAAGAGTTTTATGACAATCAATAACTTTTTGAATTTTGCCTTCAGACATTGAAAAGCTATCATACAATGAGGCAACATAGGTGATAACAGCATTCGTTAATGCCTGATGAAAATCGTTACTGTTGTCGATTTCACAAAGTTCAATATTAGGATCGGACGTATTCTTATTTTTTCCATAGTTGAATGCATCTACTGGACTTTTATTATTACTTGAACATTTATTATTATTTAAATGTAAAACGTGAGAGGAAGTACACTCCAGTTGTATATTAGAATTTTTTGATTTATGGCTTTTAACATGTTTGCTATTAGCTGATACATTATTAAAAACTCTTACACAATTATTCCAAAAACATACTAATCTTTTCTGAGCAATTTCATTTGAATGAAAGAATCGTATATGACCAAGAACAGCATCTGCTATATTATAGTTTATATTACAGACAAAGCACTTAAACATGTTTTTTTTTAAATAAGTAATCTGGAAATATTAATATTTAACGAAAAAGATTTGACATTAACACTTTTAATAATTCGTTAAATATTAATTAAATATTTAATTAATATTGAACGAAATTTATA
>NW_021851119.1:7389-9256 GCF_003651465.1 Formica exsecta
TTTGAAATTGTGTTTCAGTAATAGCATGAGGATTTTCTTCTCGTGGTGACCAAACGTGTGAGTTTCTATTATTTGTAATGCCGTCTCTCGTAAAAGTAGCTTCGTCGGTAAATAAAATTTTTGTATGTATTTGCCGATTTCTTAAAAGCCAGTGACAAAAATTGACGCGTGCAGGATAATCATTTGGTTGAAGAGCTTGAACATTCATAAAATGAAATGGGTATAAATCATAATCACGCAGTATTTTCCAAATTGTCGTTTTAGAGACGTTAGTTTGCGCCGAAAGTCTTCTGATACTAATAGTAGGAGTTCTGTCCACCGTTGCTACACCCACAGAAAAGATTTCCGGATCTAATGCTATTACTCTTCAATCTATCATAAAATAGGATCGATATAGCGACAATCATATTTATTATCGAAAAAGGAATATTTTAATCTTAAATGGAAAATTCTTAGATCTAGAATAAAATGCTCTTGGTGCTATCCCATTAATTTTCTCACAAAGATGTAGGTGGAAATTTGTAGCAATTTCATAATATTCTTGATTTAAGAATATACCGGTCTGACGGAAATCTTATTCTACTCTTGCAACCTTGAAAACACAGGTATTATTTAGTTAATGTTTTATTATAATAATACAATATTATCCATAACACATATTATGGTTAATGTTTTATTATAATACAATATTCAATTATAACACAAATAAAAAAATACAGTATTTCATAGAGAAATCAATTAAGAATAAAACGGAACGGAACCAATCGTAGACCATTAGCAGTAATTCTGATATTGGTTACTGTATGAATAGCTAAATCTTGAAATTTTAAATAATGCCATTGATCAGTGAAATTAATTTCATAAGCATGGAAGTGAGTATTGAAATTTACTGTAATAAGTTTTTTAAGTAAAAAATATGCAATATTATCTCTGGATACAGATATTGTATGAATATAACCAAATTGAGGATTTTTACATCTTTCCCATTTTACAACAACCAACATGCCATTCTCATAATGAGAATTATTAATTTTAATCCATTTAACAATATTCCATTTTGCGAAACAAATATCTTCAGGAAATATATGACGAAAACTAGAAAACTCGTTCACTTGAGTTACATTAACAGTCTGGACTGATGAAAATGATATTTTCAATGATAAACTTCTCCCAGCCAGTAATCGAAAGCAAAATTTCAGTTGGTGCCTTTTAGCGATAGAATAAGGTAAATTGATTCTGTTGGCTGACGAATGGGCAATTTGTTTACCTTCTCTATGTTTAGCTTCCATTCTAATACATGATAGTGGCTCAAGAGGACCTATTTCAGGAATAATATCTGGATAATGAATATTTATATGCATCTTAGGCGTTAGATTTTTATCAAACAAATTCAAATAGAGTGAGTGATGTTGTTTTAGAAGATCTTTTAATAATGGAAGTATTGTAATAGATATAAAAGGTGCAGTTACGATATCAATAATTGATATAATTTCCAAATATCAGCGTCATTGTCGGAAATTAAATGACCAACCATCATGCCAAAATAACGAGTAAAACATCGCATTTCACTGGCTGAGAAGACCAATCTAATTCGTTGATTGTGATCTTTAGTTATGAGAGGAGGTTTATTATGCTGTTCAGAAGAATCATAATAAAAGCCTTGAATTAAATTATTTAAAGTATCTATATCAAATCTTTTTCTTTGTATCAAAGTATTAATTATACAAGTCATTGTCTGTTTCCACACTCCCTCATCTAAGTCGTGCATAATATCTACGTGAACATTTTCAGCAACATGGAAACTTTTTAATTCATTAAAAACACACTCAGATTTAATACCAGTATCACTACTATTATCAATTATCAG
>NW_021851120.1:0-314 GCF_003651465.1 Formica exsecta
ATTCATCTTGATGACACAATAATGACACTGACACACAATAATGACACAATAATGACACTGACACAAAATGACAAAACGTAATGCTGCAAACCACACAGTGAACTAGCACGTGAAGCGTGAAGTACGATATCTCGCCTTTTAATGTGCAAGTAATTGCACAAAACAAAACACGATCACGTAAATTACGCGGGATAGCGGAGTATCGTCGACCAATTACCTACACTTTAGATCCGACCTACAATATCGATTATTATCTTCACAATATATGATATATAGCAGCGAACTTGCATATTTTCCGTCACATAAGAAGTTTT
>NW_021851121.1:0-808 GCF_003651465.1 Formica exsecta
GAGAAACCTGAGTTTCAAAATAAGTTCAATAGAAATAAGAAAATACACAAAAATTTTAATTAAAAAAACTTGGCGATGCTAAACTAAACATGCTAAAATTAGTATATTTTTTAATACATTTACATTGCAGTTATCGTGATATAACTAAATTAAATATAATTCTAAATTAAATTTAGATCTAAATTAAATTTATTGTTTGTTGGTTTTAATATTTACTTTAAAAGTTAGCAGCGCCAAGTATTTTTAATTAAAATTTTTGTATATTTTCTTATTTCTATTGAACTTATTTTGAAACTCAGGTTTCTCTTAATAGAAATATAATACATTTTAATTTTATGCAGAGTATTTGTGTATAACATTTCTATAAATACAAATTTGATTTTATGACAAATACTATTTCAAATTACAAATTCTCACAAACTGAATTGCTTCTAAGTACTTGGCTAGTTAACTATTGATTTCATATTTAGTTTTTATTTCTTATTATTTAGGAAAAATATTTTATAAATTATTTTTTAGATATGTACTTGGCGTATTTTTTTTACGGTAAATATAGCGAATATGGGATCCAGCCCCAATGACCTTGAGCTTGACATATGTTGTCAAGGACATAATTCTGAGTAACTTTTTCTTCTAATTTAATCGTCCCTCGTTGCTTATTAAAAAGTTATTAACAAACAAATATTTGTAAAAATCAAGATTTATACATAGTCTGACAATGAAAAACTGGATATTTAAGTTAGTTTACGATACCGACAGAATGCGAATATTAGTAGGATTGCAAAATATTTTTGTTGATTATAGATAT
>NW_021851121.1:6994-9963 GCF_003651465.1 Formica exsecta
TAAGGTATGCGTTATCTTCGATGTCCTGTGTTTGTTATTTTGTTTATTTATTTTCATAATGCAATATTATATATAACTGTTTTTTATATAATATCATTTTTTATATAATAATATCATGTATATTATATTTATGTATTAATTTTGTTTGGTCATCTTATTTATCTTTTCATATAAAGCATCATTAAATTGTTTCAAGAAAAAAAAAAAAAAAAAAAATTAAAAACATTTATATTTAAATACTTTTCCAATTATACAATTGAAATTTCATTCTCTCCCTCTTTCAATTGTAAGAGCATAGTATTTATGATCGAAAGAATCTTGGTTCTGTGTTTGTTTTCTCTCATTTATTCTTATATCTTTAAAAGCCGCATAATTAAGTCTAATTAATAATTACGAACGATGCAATTAATGTGCAATAACAAGTATCGTTTCGCTTTCGCGATTGCCCGTCCGCGTATAATCGCGTGCTCGTGCAAGTCCCAATTAAATTCCTGACATAGCTTTTTATTCTTATTGACTTTTATAATCGTTTGTAATCGACCGTGAAAACGGAAAATTTCTTCGCCGAGGAGTTATCAGAAATAAACTTTCTTTGTAAACCTTGTAACTTCGACTTCTTCAGTTTATACGAGACTCTCGTCTTCATTCCTATATATTTTAGGAAACTTTACGCTTTGCAATCCTTGTAACTTCAACATTTTAGACGCTTAGTTAATTAATTAAAGTACTGGTTGGATTGCTATATACATATAATATAGAAAATTAATCATGGCAAAAATTCTACATGTTTATTTATCAAGTTTGTTAACGCTAGTAGCCTCTTTTGCTTCGTTTGTTTATTCATTATCAATAGTATGCCGTTCGTCGTGCACATTTAGCATGACATAACATACGTACATGCATATGTAAAGAGCGCCATGTGGCTCTTCCCGTAATGATAAGCTCATCGATTATCGAAGCCCCTGGCAAACTTCCTGGTTCGAAGGCAGCCAGTATTCTCCGAGAGAACCATGCGGGACGTTGCCAAAAATTGAGAAAAACGCGAATTCTAATCGTGAAAAGATAAACCCGTTTCCGGCCCGGTGTTGGGCTCGAGGGTAAAATCGTATCTAATTAAAATTACGTCGGAAAGTGCGAGATACAATAATTAACTCTTAAAATTATATCTCAATTATCGAGCAAATATTCTAAACTAAAAACACAGCTGTTAGTGACGAAAGAGGAATAATTAATAGAATATCGATGAAACGCATTTAAATTGATTTTTATTGTTTATATTAAAAAAGTTTTGCTGGAAGATGTTATAAAATAATGTTTCGAGAATAATCGATCGACATTTTAATTCGATAAAAATTCTTCGCGCATTCTGAAGTCTGCGATCACGTTTCAGCGGAGCAGAAACATTGAAAAAAAATAAGCAATTATGAATTGCGGTGGAATGTGAAAGGAATGCATTTCGACGTTTAACAAGTGCATAAAATAGTGCATACTCCGAATTATTGTCTCGTGATTTAAAGACGTTAATTTCGTGATACCGAGAAACGATCGTAATTCGAGTCGAGTATCGAACTCGGCGTAAATCGAACATCTCGCTGATCGATTATTTTATTTTGCAATTCTTTCTCTTTGTTAATTCGCACAGAGAAAGAGAGCGAGAGGGAGAGAGAAAGAAGTGTGTGTTCACAAACATGGAGCTGCAAAGAGTAGTCCAACTGTCAATCACGTTTCTGTTATCAATGTACTTTCTCATTTTCTACACCGGGATTGCCGTAATATTGTACTTGCTATGGAGTAAAAGCGATTAACAAACCAATATGAAAAGGAGATATTTTTCTAAATTTTTATTACAAAAAAATTCTTATTATAAAAAATATTTTTCCAGAATAAAGGAAAAAATAGAGAAAAAGGTAAACCGTCAAAAAAAAAAAAAAAAAAAAAATTGTAGGAAAAAAGCACACACTGTAGTAAATTAGTACCTTAAGTTTTCTATCCTGTACTTCAAATAGGCTCACTTTATAGCCATATTCCTCCGCGTCGTTGCATTTGAGATTTACGACAGCCTGTTACCGCCGTTTATTTCCAGCAATAATTCACTCCCGGTCGAATCTCAAAGATTTCGAATGAAAGTCTTATCCGTTCCGTCTTATCTCTATTGTCCATTCTCACCCGAGTACAAGCCTTTTGGCACGGAATCATCTGTACGGCGGATAGGCAGCAGGTGAGGCGAAGCGAAGCCGGGCCCAGGGGAACAGCATAGGAATAATAGGGTAACCAGCGTTCCCCCTGCTGACGCTCTATAGTCCACTCACCTGCGCCGCGAGTATACGGGGTAACGCAGGAATAATAACACAGAAATGTCAGTGACTCCGAAACATCTTAATCGCCCGATTACGTGCCAAATTGTAAAAAAGATCCCGACTTATACGATCTGACGCGAGTCCTATCTCAAGAATCTTTTTTTAAGGACACGATTGCATGTAATTTTGATTAAAGTGTTAAAGAGAAGAGAAAATATGATGAGTTTAAGTTTGAATATAGACACTACAAGACACACTAACACAAAAATAAATTACAAACGTACGGCATGGATTAAGAATAAATAAATAAATAATAAAATAATAATGAATTTAAGATTGATTCACGTTATATATATATGTCTGATTTATGATAAAATATAAATAAAATAAATTCTTTTTTAATATGTAAACGTATCTATATTTACATATTAAATCTGAAATGTACGTAAAAAAGAGAAAGAGATGGAGACACGATATTTCGGATTAATCATAATGAATATTTTGTTGATGATAATAAATTGTTAGAACAGTTGGCATTCTAAAATATATTTATAAAATTTCTTTTTATCTTGTGTTTTCTGATATAATGTTGCGAGAAAAAAACCTCTTTTTCAGTTTGTCTTTAACATCTGATGGACCCAAAATAGACGTCATTTTGATCTTGTTTTTTTT
>NW_021851121.1:16440-20632 GCF_003651465.1 Formica exsecta
GAAACTTTTCCCGCTCATCTCGCGTTAAATTTACCATGGGGACATTCGTGGTTAAAATAGTCTTTACGCGTTGCGCTAAATTTTTTAATTTTTCCACGAACCACGAAACGCAGTCCGTACTGCGGCGAGAATGATACGCGGATAACGATTCGTCGCGTACGAACAATGTACATAATAAGCTACACTAAATACTTGATGATGTTGAAACGTGTACGTAGATGTCATCGGATCACCGTCGGTCTTTCTCAGCACGCACTCCAAGTCGGCGTATACGACAAAAGAAAGCCGCTCCTTTCTGTTGTAGTTGTTAACGCGAGCCACTTGTCCTTATCGCCCGGTAATCGGATGGCGCACTCGTTCATTTCTCGACAGTCTACAGTGTGCGACTGCAACTTGTCGTCCGATCCAAAATAGTGTAAACCTCTGTAAAAAAGAAATAATTTATTTTTCTTTTGTATATATTTTATATATTGCATTTTTATTAAATATACGTACCGATCGCAGATATATTTCCTATGATCTTTTTTGCTCAGTTGTGAGCTCACGAGTCGGGATAAATTCTTGATCCACGCAAAATGTCCGACGTCTTGCGAATCTTGCATGTACAGCAAGTTGACGTGTCTGTCCTTCTTTTGTTCCCTCAGACGTATCGGGACAACGTTATTCTCTTTCTCGATGCAGTATACATTTATCGAAATATCGTTATGATGTTCAAACTTTTTAATTTGATTAACAGTCACCGGCGACTCAATGTCCTGGAGATTCAGCACTGTTGTGTAATGCGGGTACGAAGATTCCCGTTTCCGATCCGCGTTTCTTTCGGCTGGATATAGAGCGGCGACCACCGCCGAAACACGCATTGTCTTTGGATTGCACGTTTATCACCGCTCTCTTCATTATTATTTCTCGCGGTAATTTAATATGGCACCCCGCGCGCATTGGATTATATTTATTTATATTTACAGTTAAATCGAAGATTCGCGACAAAGTCTACCCGCTGTCGCGTTTTTGAAATTCTTCTAACGAGGCAAGCGTGGGCTCGACGACGCGTCGCTCGTACCATCGTACCAATTCGGACGTGCGAAAGAGTTCATAGTTTCTGATATTGATACTCTTATTGGCACTCTTATCACCCGACACGAATTCACCGTTTCACCGTTGATTCACTTTCACGTTAAAGTATCTTTCCATAACTTTTTGCACGTGTTCGAGCACAATGTCTTTCGCATCCTCGAGAAATTGCCGCGGTTCGATATAGTATGCGTTAATCACCACACCGGTCAGTATACGGTTTTCGAACGCGGTATCGATCTCTCGCCAAACGAGTCTTTCCGCGTTATTCCCACCACTGTAATCACCACCGCTATGTATAAACCGTCTCTCTAATCGAATCTTCGCACCCTCGAGTCGCGCGATTCTAGCCACCAAAGATTGTCAAACTCCGATCGAGAGCCGCGGACGCTTGACACTACTGCGTTCCTCGAGCTGTTTGATAAATTCTTCGCATCGCTGCGCCCACGCGAAATACTCGCCCAAGGTAGCGACTCGGTGCGATAGCTCCAACAGGTCGCGTTCGGTTTGCTCGGTGTTTTCCACGTTTTTTTATTATTATTTTTCACACTTTATAATGTTCTTTTTTACTGTGTGCAAATTGGACACATATTGCATGGAAAGATCTGATACATCGGAAGTCTGCAATTGGAGCAGGACCGGCCACTTATCGCGTCGTATATCTCAATCACATGCTTCCGAACCGCATACATGTACCCGAAATCAGTGTCTGCTATAGCGATCATACATGTAGTACATAAATCTAAAGCACCACCCGTGGAATAATAAAAATATATGGTGCAAAATTTTGTACGTCCGTTTAGTGCAATAATTTGCGAATGAGGCACTATCTTGTCAACACTTTCTTCGAGGTCTTCGCTTTGATCGCTCTTGTAATTACTGTCATCCGACAATGCGCGATCTTCGTCGGACGATTCATCTGATACTGCCTCGAAATTATTCTCTATTTCCATTTGATCTTCGTCGGACGACTCGTCTAATACTGCCTCGAAATTATTATCTATTTCCATTTTTGTGCAGATTATCACAAAATCTTCCTCTATACCGAACACTTGACACACAAAAAAAAATACAAGTACCCGCTGTACCTTTTTCAACCGATATACGGACCGCAAGCTTTCAAATTGCATATTGAGTTTTTGACACCCTTCGTTCTTCATTATATATTTTTCATCTATCGCGTTATGGTACCGCGATGGTTCTATCTTGTTTATATTATTTATAAATTCGAGCGGCAGAACATCGGCGCTCGCCTTATCATCTAATTCTAATGTTACGCGCAATAATGCGCGAGCGGCTCCTCCTGGAAAAAAATGAAGAGACCACCGTGATGGTTCTATTTTGTTTATAATAAATTATAGCAGCCGGACATCGGCGCTCGCCTTATCATCTTTCTACGAAATTCAATAATGCCGCATGTGCAATAGTGCGAGACGATATTTGTTTATAATGTTTATAAATTCGAGCAGCCGGACATCGGCACTCGCCCTTTGTAATACACCGCGCTGTTTATGCTCCCGCGATAAGCTCCGCCGCCCGCGTGACGTCATTTCCCCGCGCCACGAAAATCCCCCTCCACCCGCGTGACGTCATGCCCCCTCGCCCGCGCGGGACCCCCCGTCCCTCACTTCCCCTCGGAGGACCTGAGTTAGAACCGGTCCTATAACCCTACTGTTTGCGCGTGACTTCCGATGAGATTCACGCGCAAACATTAGCGTCGAAACTTCGACTGTATATTTTCGAAGTCGCACGATTATTTAAACGTGAAAATACGTTTAATTTTGAGATGAATTCGCAATTCACCGGCAAATTAGAATCTCAGCCAAGTCCTAGCACTGCTCATCAGTTCTTCATTGTCCTCAAATCATTGCATTCTTATTGTTAGTTACATTTTCATGCATGTGAATAGATGAAAGCCACTCGATGCAATATCTAGGCTGTAGGATGGATGATCGAACTCCCATTGCACTGCTCCAGAAGTTCCGATGAGGGTTTTTCAACAGATTTTTCGCACACATAAAAGTGTCGCTAACGTAGCGATTCAAAGGCAACGAAAAAATTAATAAGCAATGAGCAGTCCTAAGATTTCAATTTGGCGTCATCATACTTTGATGAAGGCATATAAAAACTTGTGCTACACTACCACAAGTACCTCACTTTGAATGGCAATTATGTTGAGAAAAGTATATATTGTATATATATGTAAATAACTTTTTCATATACAATAAAATATCTTTCCTCTTCCTTGTTTTCTTTTGCAAGACTACCGGAGATTAATTTCCGAATAGCTCTCATAATAAATTTTAAAGAAATGTTACTCACTCTAGCTATATTATCAGATAACAATTTTATTGCTTCTGATAGCTTGCAAAATGCAGCTGCTGCTTCCCGATTATGGGGATTTTTATCCGGATGGCAAGTTAATAATTTTTTTCGATATGCCTTTTTAATCTGAAAATGAGAATAAGTAATTACATATGATTTAATATATAATATACTATTGATAAATATAAAAAAACTACTATTATAAATATATATTAGAAACTACTAATAATTTAATATTAAGTGACGCGGTAGCGCCGCAATGCCAAGTACATAAAAATACGAACAATTTTGTCTATGTTTAGGGGCGTCAACAATTTTGCCTATGTTCAGAGGCCACGGCGCTACCAAGTAGCTTATTCGGAATTTTAGGTCTAGTAAACTTTCAATTAACATATTTCAAGAACTAAAGCCGTAAAATACGTACAGAATAATGAGACAAATCAATTAGTAAAAAGAAATAATTGTTTTTAAGAAAAAGTATGTAATTATTTATAATGTATTTTTTTAAACAATTATTCGTTTTTTTTTAAACTAATTGATTTGTCTCATTATTCTGTACGTATTTTACGGCTTTAGTTCTTGAAATATGTTAATTGAAAGTTTACTAGACCTAAAATTCCGAATAAGCTACTTGGTAGCGCCGTGGCCTCTGAACATAGGCAAAATTGTTGACGCCCCTAAACATAGACAAAATTGTTCGTATTTTTATGTACTTGGCATTGCGGCGCTACCGCGTCACTTAATATTAAATTATTAGTAGTTTCTAATATATATTTATAATAGTAGTTTTTTTATA
>NW_021851121.1:20666-21634 GCF_003651465.1 Formica exsecta
AAAAAATGTTTGGTCAATTTTTATTATTGCAATTTGTTGCCGGTTAGAAACTGATAAATTTCTGTTTATGACTTTTTTATGTCAGATTATTGTAAGTGCCTTAAAAATCGTGGCGACCGTTACGAGGACCACCCTGTATATTGTTATTGAAATAATGGACATTAATGGATTTCATAATAATTAAGTTTCAGATCAGATCTTTCTTTCCATGATGTTGTGTCTCTAGTTTTTTTATTCTGTTTGTTTACCAGCACCCGCTACTACGACTCACTGAAAGAAAGGGAAAGGGGGTTTTAATATAGGCTTCTGTACTTAAGTATAGTAAGAGACAACGTACTTACAATCAAGTCAGTATGCTTGAGGTAGTTAAACACCGAGCAGTATTAGTATTGATTCATTAATTTACTGTAACAGTGTACATTTTCAGCATCTCTTATAAACAAACAAAAATACCCATCTAAAACTTTTAAATAAAGTTATTATTTGATATCTATATAGATAAATATCTATAAAAGGTGACACTTCACTGATTTCTTTTATTTTGATATATGTTATAAAGGGTGAACTTCTGAGTAACTTTTACTTAACAACTATGTAAAGGTTGCATGTAGTTTCCAAGATATATCACTTTAAAGTATCCCCAGTTTTGAGGACATATAATTCTAAAACTTTATAAAAATGGACTCAATGACTTTGACCTTGACAGATGTTGTCAAGATTACTATCCTGAGTATCTTTCAAAAGGTTTTAAGCGTCGCTCGTTGTTTATTAAAAAGTTATTAACAAAAGAATTATTTGTGTCCATTATTTCGATAACGAAGCATTTTTGGCCTAATATTCATATAGGAACATTTGTTCATATTTTTATCCAGGAAAACGCTCACGAAGTTTTAAAACATACTTGTGACTCATCCTGTATAATACAAATAAATATAAATAATATATAAATGTAATAATATAAACAAATA